>NW_004444021.1:1463292-1467480 GCF_000243295.1 Trichechus manatus latirostris
TTGTTTCCTTGTACCTAGTTCTGAAAACAGAGGAGGGTAGATACTTGCATACACAAAGTATGTGCACGGAGGCCTTCTTTATCTCTCTCTTAATTGCTCCAGGATAAAACAAAACAAAAGGAATTGAAAGGATTTATAACCTGAAGGCGGTCACAGACTCCAAATCCCTGTAATTGCTAATAGCTTTATATGCTTTTTACTAAATGAGAGAGATAACTCTCTATTGAATAAAGTAGTTCATCAGAACAAATTCTGTCACTAGAATACATTAGACACTATATCATATAACTTATTTTTCTGGTAACATTAACCATGAACACAACCTGAAACAAATATATAGTCTACATGAGTTATTGCTGCATGAAAGCTAATACAGAATAACAAGGTTAAATTGAGATATAGCTTCTGGGTGGACAACCAGTCTCACTCCTAAGCTAGATTGACTCACATCCTGCACAATGAACACAGTGTACATGATTCAAATTCACGTTTTAGGAAAATTATAATTTATTTCATATCATGGATAGCTCAAACATTTTTGAAAGCAGTTATGTTTAATTTACAAAATCTAAAGCTCTATGTTACAATAGTTGCTGACCTTTATTCCTTGTATCCCATCTAGTTTTAAGTCCTTTCAGTTCTGTTTTTTAATCATGAAGCAATTAGGGAAGAGATTACTTCTCTATAATTAACTGATAAATCCTTGTAAATCTATTTCCAAGTTGTTTGTTCTGTGGAATGATTTTATAACAATAAAAGAGCTAACATTTGCCTTGTATTTTTTCATTTACATAGTACTTTAAGACCTGTTAGGATAATTGATCAGTTTAACAGTTGGAGTTCTGGTTTGATAAGCGCTCTAAGGTAATTTTCACTAAGTTGGATGATACACAAGGGTCGTACAGTATATAGGAAGACAGTTTTTCATTTTAGTGTTCTTATTTAAAATTCTAGAGTTCTCTAATTTAATACATAAATTAAGCCTTTAGTTTTAAATAGTCATAGGATGATATATACAGTGAATCTGCTAATTTAATATGTTTTAATACCTGGGCACTTATTGAAATGAAATTGAAAGATACATTACTTTTATACTTTATACTTTGAAGTACTACAAAATTTTACATTACAAAAGCCTGTGCACTTTTGGGTAATACTATTTAGCACTTCAAATGTAAATAAAAAGTTAAGTGATTTCTCTGTGAGCAATTATTAAGGGATTAATACATCTGGATTGCTATGCCTGAGCTTAAAAAAATCTATTTAAGTGATTTAAAGAGTTCTTAAGAAAACAGCATAATTGTATTTTTTATATTTTGTACCAAAAATTAAATATTTTCTAAATGTCATTGTTTAAATGAATATTTGTTTTTAGAGAAATTCCCTGCCTTTAAGTAAGTAGCTGTTGTATCTTTCATTCTGTTTTTCATAGAAAACACCTTTAATAACACACCTTCTTGAATCAGAGGGAAAGTAAAGCCTCTTAAGAAAACAAACAGCTCAAAATCCGTTTTGGTGGTTTTGAAGTAGTAGGTGTGTAGTATTGAAAATGTTACATCCAAACAAGCCCATAATCCAGTTCACAAACATCTTACTATTTAGGTTTGATACTGTAATAAAGGATTAATAAGACCCTTCTTGTACCTTCATTAGGGCCAGCAATAGACAAAGGTAGAATAGGAGATCATGTATCTATAGGAACTAAGACCAGTTGCCCTCAAGTCAATTCCAAGTCATATAGACCCCTTGTGTTTCAAAGTAGAACTGCACACCATAGGGTTTTCAATGGTTGTGACCTTTTGGAAGTAGATTGCCAAGACTTTCTTTTGAGCTGCCTTTGGGTTGATTCGAACCACCAACCTTTGGGTTAGTAGCCAAGTGCTTCACTGTTTGTGCTACCCAGGGACTCCTATGACCTAAAGACAGTTCTTCACAAAATTAACCACAGAACTCCAAAAGGACTGAGAAAGATGCTCATACACCAATGAGGACCTGGAGGTCTATTCTAAAGAGGTGTGTTATGAGGGCACTATATCTTTAAAAGTAATATTTTTATTTTTAAAAATCAGGGCAAATGCTATATTTCACTTAGAATATAAGTACATTTTTAAAATTATCAGTATTTATATTACTCGGTATTGAGTGAAATAGATGTTCTAGGAAATGAGCCTGAGTTTCCGAGGTTTTGTGTGTTCATTGGCAATCATTACATACTCTGGTTTTAGAAGCTAGACAAGTGAAGTACCACAGGACCCTGTTTGCATTTCTTCCAAACTCTCCGTCCAGTGTCATTATATTGGTAACTTGACATTGTCCATGGAAGGAGTTTTTATACCAGAGAAATAGGCAAATGCTAAAATTAGACGTTTTTCACCCAGAGACGGTTGTTAAACCAATGTATTACTGGATGCAATACAGACAGGAACATGCTGGATGATTCATAGATAGGATGGTCAGGCTGTGAGGAGCTGGCATTTGATTTAGGAACTTAATGATAAGGAGTCCCTGGGTGGTGCAAACAGTTAATGCGCCAATTGCCAACTGAAAAGTTGGAGGTTGGAGTCCACCCACAGGCACCTTGAAGAAAGGCCTGTTGATCTACCTCTGAAAAATCAGCCACTGAAAATGCTATGAAGCAGAGTTTACTCTGACACATGTGGAGCACCATAGTCAAAACCGACTCCACTGGCAACTGGTGGTTTAATGATAAGCAGCCAGTCCTTGCAGAGATCCAGGGGAAGAGCGTTTTAGGCAAAGAGAATACCAAGTGCAAAGACACTAAGGCTTGGAATCCTCAAGGAACGGATATATAAATAACTTATGAGAGAGATCACTCCTGAGAAGATACTAAATTAGTTGGTGTTGTATGAAGTGTCCAGGGTTGTGAGCTCATAGATGTTCAACATTGTGACACTAATGATCAAAACTGGCTTATGATCCAGGCAATATAGGAATCAGAAAATTCCAATATCTTAGCTCACATCAAGTTATAACTCTCTGCTAGTACCTTACCTCATGTAATGTTTACCACAAACTTATTGGGGAGGTAAGAAAAGGTAACTTAGTTCCTCAACTCTCACTGCTACTGATAACTGGAATTGTAACAACCTTGGTCTAAGTGGCCTCAAGGCCCACACTTAGCTTTTAGTCTAAGATGCCTTTGTTTTGCTGAAAAGTTCTGTGTGGAGAAAGGAGTGTAAGAGAGAAAAGGAAGTGTGTGAATAATGTCTTTGCCAGGTATAGGAAGGGCAGAGGGGAGAAGTAATTGAACACGGGCTCCCAAAGGACAGTTCTAGAAACTGGATCAAAGATCAGGACAATTCTAGAAACTGGATCAAAGAGGAACTGTACAACAGTGAAGCCAGAACTGAAGAACAAACTTTTGTTACATTCAGTGTCACCAAGTGAGGACGTTGATCCCAGTCTTTGCAGTGTCTTTATCCCGGTTCGATATTTGGCTCATCTTTCAGAAAATTAACTGTTTTTGGGCCTGGAATTTAGGTATATGTTTTGAAGATATTTCTTCTATATTAACTTGAAAATATTCTGGCTATCTATATAATAGCAATTCTAATTATATATTATGTATAACCAGTTTTCATATTTTAAAATTTTAAAAGCTTTATCCCACTGAAACAAATTTTATAATAGCAACTAAAGACAATTCTCTCACTTTTTCCTCACAAATGGATTCAAGTAATTTGTGCCACTTTTTCTGCTCTTTAACAGTGTCTCTATTATTATATGCATGGATGATTTTATTAATATTTATACTGATTTTAACATAAACGAAGGGTACATCTAGAACCTGGTTTTCATGTTTAATATTCCATCTTACAAACTACAGGGAGAGGCACTTAAGTGTTAAAGAACATTTTTCTATCATTATAGTATGGATTTCTTTTTCTTGGTCTAGTAAATAATTTTGAAATAGGATTTCTAGGAGGGCTGGATAATGCAACAGCAATGAAAATAATTGACTCATTTTCATACTCAAAACAACTTATAAAATATTCCTTGTAATTCCAGTAAATGGTATCATATTCAAATAATTCTCTTCTGGATTATTTGCATGTTTTTTTAAACTAAGGAAACAAATTTACTGAGAATATTTCACACAAATGGGGGAGTAGGAAGGCAAAGGAAATAGGACCCTGGCACCTGTTACTTAAACTTTATATATATATA
>NW_004444021.1:1467580-1487035 GCF_000243295.1 Trichechus manatus latirostris
CCCCAAAGTAGGGTGTCAGTTTCAAGTGCAAGGAAGATAAAAAGCTAGATTCCATTTGCTCGAGACAGAGTCACTTTTCTTGGACAGAGGAGTGCAGTCCTGAGGCTCAGGACAGGGAAGGTGGGAGGAGGGTATGGCAGAGTGGGGTCATGAGATGGCGAGGGGATACTAACCCGTTGCCCTCTAGTCAATTCCGACTCATAGCGACCCTATAGGGTAGTGTTACTGAAAGTTAGCTGGGCCTAGTGAACGTGCCCAAGCATGCACTGCTCCTGATCATGAGTTAAAGCTTTTCTCTGTAAATGTTAAGCTTGATGCATACTTCTGGTAAGAGTTAAAAAGGACAGTTGATCATACCTGAAGTGCAAGTCTTTAAAGGAGAATTGAGTTTCAATGATTCCGGTCGTTTTTACTCGAGAATGTAGAACATCTTGCTCATTTGGAACATACCCAGGAGCTGTTATTCTGTCTAAATCATTAAGGTAGCTATTAAAAAGAAACAATAAAAAGCAAAATAGCATATAAGTTTTTTAACTTTGCATTTGAATATGCCATGATTCAGTACTAACAAATTTTTAGTTGAGGGTTCATTGATAATATTAAACTCAAAACCAGTACTTTCCAAACTCTGTTCACTGGAAAGAGAGTTTGGTGACTGGATGCTGCAAAGTTGAGTGTAGTACACAGCTGACCCCCTGGGGGGCCTCTTCTAAAGGTCAGCTAAATCAACCCTGCCTTAGTCTATACTTTATGAGGCTCATGTGATAGCTGTAGATCAGGGTTTGAGAAAAAAATTCTCTTTATAGGGCCTGGATTATCAAAAAAAAGAAAAGTTACCTTATAATGGTAGTCGATAGACTTATGTTCAAAATGTTGTAGTCTGAATTTAGACACTTTTAGTTTTAAGATAGTAATTAGTTTTAATAGTCATAATTAGAAGGTTGTTGTGTTATTTTTCGCATGGATCGCCTAGCTTAGGAGTCTCAGCTATTTTCATTAAGCGTCCTGATAATATCCAATTAGCTCAATAAAAAAAAAGAATTTGACTCTTGCTGGTCCATGCTGGAACTAACTCATTGAATTGCATACCCACTTCTGACCCAGAACTCTTTGGGGACAGAATGCTGAATTTACCCATCAAACCAATTCCCACTTCATCTCTTCTATCAGTGCCTCAGCGTGTCCTAACCCTTCCACGAGGCCCTGTTAAAAAACCCCTTTTTGTCCCTACAGGATCTGGGGGTGGTGAGGGGCAGGAATAGGTATGATTAAACGGTACATGCTATAAAAATCTGTTAGATTAGAGGAAAGAACCTGCTGTTAACATTGTCATTGAAGCCAGATAATGTGTTTAGACTAACACAAAGTTATATTGCTTTAAAAGAAAATTGAAACCCACTCTTCTAGATTTTTGATACTAAGGCTTTAGTAACTTAGCAATATGACCGTTTTTGTGAACATTTTAAATACAAACAGTAATATCAAGGTAAGATTTTTATGACAAATTTGACTATTGCATTGAACCAAGTTTACATATGTAGCTTACACAAAAAGAGCAAGATGGGCATACTTCCATCCAGACAGAATTTGAGAGCTAGAATCCAGCTGAATATTTAGTTATTATTCAGAAGTTGAATTTGTCTACAGACCAAGTTGAGGAGTCTTATGCATTTGTATGCAGTACAGTGTCTTAAAAAAACAAACAAAGATGTTGTAAAAAAAAAAAAATTCAACAATGTAAGTAATTGATTTTTTTTTTTTTTTGTTTCCACTTTTAAGCTGAAACAAACTAAAAGAACAAGCAAGTGCTTCACAGGGATTTTGGTCAAGGACACACACACATGTACTGTGTGAAAATTCATCACCATTGTTTTATTCTGCTAAAGATAAATTGCTTTTAAAAAATATATAAATGTATCAGAAGAAAGTACTGGCAAATTTTCCTAGTTTATTTATTTTCTCTGTTGTGACATAAACTCCTTTATGAATTCCCTGGTGACTCAATCTGCATATGTGGTAGGTAAACTGTTGGTCAGTTGGTTCATGAAGGAGTTAAAAAAATGAATAAAATAAATATTCCTGTCAAAATAGAGATTAAATTCATTTTAATGTATTTTAGAACTAGAAACAAATAAACGAATGAATTTAATCTGGAATGACACATGTTAATGTACTTTTATTTGCATGTATATATGAGTTCAAGCAACACAAGGGCATTTTCAGAGTGACAAATTTGCATTTAAAATGCTTATTTTAATAAACAAATGTTGGATTTGGTGTTCAAACTTGCAGTCTAAAACTTTGGCCAAACCAGAGGCTTTTAACAAGTATGGCACAAATCATTTAAAAATATCTGGATTCTTTTTCTTACCATGTAAATATGGGATCATTCCTGGGGAGGTCTATACTAGTTCTTAAAGCGAGTAGAATTTAAATAGCACACTAGATGGCCCCAACTAGTGAACCATGAAATCTGAACTAAAATCTGGTTGCCACGACCATGCCCCTTGTCCTTCAGTTTGCTAGTACTGACTGGGTTATTATGGTGCCAACAAGAGCATTACCTTCCCTAACTCCTATTAGGACTCACTTTTTGTTAGCTTCAACTTGAAGACCATCTCTAGATTGAGAAAATAGCAAATATCTTATTTTTACCAAAAAAAAAAAAAAAAGAGAGAGAGAAAGAAAGAAAAGAAGAAAGAACTGTTAGAGACCTTTATCTATACAGTGCATATGAAATGAAAACCTGTCGCCGTCTGGTCAATTCCAACTCATAGTGGCCCGACAGAACAGAGTAGAACTACCCCATAGGGTTTCCAATGCTGTAATCTTTGCAAAAGCAGACCACCACTTCTTTCTGCATCAGAGAGACTGATGGGTTCTGACCACCAACCTTTTGGTTAGCAGCCAAGCTCTTAATCATTGCACTACCAAGGCTCCTCATATGAAATACACATGGGATATATTACCAATCTGATTTTATATTTAGTTTTAAAATGTGAAAGTAAATCTGTATTTGAAAAAAAAACTACTGTTAATTTTTAGAAGACAGCAGTGATCATTCAGCTATTTTCTTAGGGAGCTTTTTTAATTTAACCTTCCTTTTAAGGACCCATAAGGACAGAAAACAGTTAACATTTTATTTTTTGGATTATATATGTACCCTTTCTGAGACATAGTGGGGAAAATCAACTTTTGTGTTATTATTATACTGCCCTGCAAATCAATCTTGTTAGTCTAAAACCATTACAATATGGGCAGTGCTCAAAAAATGGATGTAACTCAATATTGTTTAGTTGTGTTTAACTTGAAGAACAGATTTTTAATAAGAATCTGTAATGGGGAGATGGTCCCAGTGTAAAATGTATTTTAGAACTAGAAACAAATAAACGAAACTAAAACTAAAGATTGCTGTTGCGGTTGTGTGCCATTGAGTTGATTCCGACTCATAGTGAGATTAGAAAGTACAATAAAGGGTATTTCATCTCTTCATTTTGACAACATGGTATGTAAATAGCTCTTTGTTAACAGAGAGCCAATAATTTGGTAAACATAATGACAATATAATTGTAAATACATTTCTTTCAGTATTTAATGGAAAATCCTGTTTAATCAATAATGTGTATCCAAAACTAAATTTATTAACTACAGTTCACTTTTATCTGCCCTTCCCTCCCTCCCTCTGCAGAATTTTGCTAACAACGTTTTATAGGAATATTGCATAATTCAGCTTCTTAGAAATTGTGCCTGCCTTTACCCAGGATTAACATAGAAAAACAATGCTTTATTATACTACCAGAGAACTCTTTTATTATTAAAATGTGGTTAGGCTGTGAGACACTTATGAAAGCAGTTATTTTCCTGGGGAAGT
This sequence comes from Trichechus manatus latirostris, assembly GCF_000243295.1. Classification (NCBI taxonomy): domain Eukaryota; kingdom Metazoa; phylum Chordata; class Mammalia; order Sirenia; family Trichechidae; genus Trichechus; species Trichechus manatus. The sequence goes on from NW_004444021.1 coordinate 1,471,452, forward strand.
CTATGTTAGTTCTTTAAAGCATATAGTATTTTTAAATAGCCAACTAGATGCCCCAATCAGTAAACCATGAAGTCTTAAATAAAGTCTCTTCCCTGGATCCCCCTGGTCGCCATCATAGGATGACATCCATTCACTTCTTCATCAGAGACAAGAGTAGCACTTTTCCTCCAAAGACAACTTACCTATTGGAATTATGGGTCTAAAATAAAAATGAATGAGTAATTGTAGAAGACCGTTTTTTTCCCCCTAGAATTTATATTGTTTGTTTTCTCTCCATAATCCTTCTGTCCATTATTCATTAAAAATCTGAAGAATCATGCAGTTTTCCTTGCTTTGTCCTTGAATAATCTTTCATTTGTTTAACTTTTATATTATTATTTTTTTTAAATTAAATGTTGCTAAGATGTTATTCTGGAGATTTTTCAATGGGACTGTTATTTAAACATTTTATAGACTCATATGCATGGGCAGATATATTTACATACATGTGTATGTATACTTGCAGGCATGTAACCTTTGGATAGGTTAAGAACCACTTAAAAAATGGAACTTTAAAATAACTTTGAAGATGAAATTATAGTGTCACACCTCCTGACTTACTTGTGGCTGGTAAGTGCCAACTGGCCAACATTAGCTGTTGAAGTTATACAATCTTCCTTGAGACTCAGAAAGAATCCCACAATATAAAAATATTTTGGAAAAAATACATTATTTTTTAGTTCTGTGTCATGCTCATCAAGCCAGCGGAGCCAAAGCATATGTCATTAATACAGTCATTTTAAAATAAGCTTTCAGTAGCATGAACAGAGATGAAATGAATAGCCCCAAGGCTCAGAGTGCGTATCACCAATCTGTGTCTATGTTGAGCACTATGCAAAATGGTTGATTCTTGTTTAATCTGGAAAAGATATTTGAAACATACAGAGCTTCTCAGGCAAATAGCTGCAAAATTAGTCATTTAAAGTGCTCCCCTGTTGATATTTCTTTACATTCCCTTTATGTTACCTTGTTCTTTTTTTACTGATCTTCAGTTTTTTTTAGTATAATAAAATGCATAGTCAAGCACCAGTTTACAAATGCAGAATATGCAGAATAATAATTTATATTTTTTTAAATGTCTCAACTACGATTCTTGTCAAAATGTACTTACTAAGCTGCAGAGTCATTGAGCTGATATTCAGATGCCCTTTCAAAGCAGGCCTGGATTCCTGGATCTCTCCATAGCCGTTTTATTATCTCAGCCAGCTCAGGTGTCATGCCACCATCTTCCAGGGTATTTGCTATAGCACAAAGTTGTCGTTGGCCTTCCTAGAGCAGTGTTTAAATAAGAAGGATAAAAATGTATTTGGAACAACATATTCTTTTTTAAAGTATAGAATATTTTAATTGGATGATCGTTGTCTAATTCTTCTAGGAGATGATTTCTTTGAACATCATTTCAAAATACTTTATGGTCAATAGAACTAAAGTTCCTTGTAATAATCAGCTAATGTCAAGAAGACTTCTCCTTTGCAGAAAGTATAAAATGTTACAGAGGGAAATTAGAAGTTTGGGTATATATCACTAAACTCTGAGTTGGATGTCAAAATGAATAACAGTGCTTTGGTATATATAACTTTGAGTTATCAGAGGGTCAAAATTCTGCAGTAGAGTGGTTATGAATCCGATCTAATCTGGTACTTTGTCTTCCTTTGAACATAGCCATAGATTTTTTTTTTTTTTTAGGAAAAAATATAAGACACCAAGTAAGGATTAGAATAAAATGGAAAATAAAATTGTATTTCTGAAATTGTATTTAAAGTAGTATGACTATACTTTGCCACCAGGCACTTTATAATCATATAAATAAGCAATAGCAAACAATCTGATCCGTACATGAAGTTTTTTAACATCTCTGTGGCTGTTGTTGATTTCATTCTTCTGGTGCAAATCAATAGGTAATAAAAGGAGAGAGAGCAAGCATTGTTGTAGTCCCATTGGTATGGTTGTTGGAGGTGACAAGAGAGGAAGAAAACAAGTTTACTGAGTAAATACTGTAGTCCAAGGTTTATTTAAACACGTTATCACAACAATTTTATGATAAAAACAATTTTTTAAAGATTAAGAACTTGAGGCTCAGAGTGATTAAATTACTGACCATCATAATGGTCCAGGCAAATGGAGAAGTCTAGACTCAAATCCTGATCTTCAGACTATGACGTTCACACTCTTTCTAGTGCGTATTATTATTATAACAATTTCCAAGACAATAACATGTATATTATCTCATATAACCCTACAACAGTATAGTTTCTCAGATTAATTTTCCCAAAGCAATAAAGACAATAAGCATTAGAAGAAGAGTCAAACCCAAATACATTTTGTGCAATGTTGAGACTAGCAACTAAGTTTGTCCAATAAGAATCTGCAGTTTTCTGACACAATTCGTTTATTATTATTTTAAATTGACTACAAATTTATCTCCCACTTTATTAAGAATTGACTTTTTGTATAGAAAATAAGGGTTAAGGAGATACCCTGTTAAGACTAAAAAAATAATTTCGTCTTTCTTCACAATCAGATTTTACTTTTAATATCAAACTGATCAAATAATCATTCAATCATTTGTTAAATGGCTAAAACCAAGGGCTTGACCCCATTTTCTTACATCACCACAGGGCAAATTTTAAAACCCTTCCTCCCAATTAGTTGGTTGTGAGAGAGAACTGCAAATCCAGTGAAATACGACACAGTCATTTTTGGTAGCAACATCCTAGTTGCCTCTTACCACTTTAAAGTGCCTTTTAGGACAAATGAGGTAATGAAACAGGTGCTCATACAGTTTTGTCCCTGAAGGAAAGTAAATCATATGCCACATCATCGCATAAACCAAACTAATGTAGTGTTGCATTTCTTTAAAAAAATTTCAATTTTTACTTTAAGTACACTTTATCTACATAGATATCGTAACTATACCATCACTTTAAACATTTAAATGTTATAAAGTTCCCCATGAACCCCCCTTTTGATCCCAGTACCTACCCAAAAGGCAGGCCATTCTGTCTTTTTGGTTTTAGTCCTTTCAGACCTTTGGCTTTTTAATTTATTGGATACATAGGTAGAGCCCATGGCAGCAATTTTCAATTCAGGCTGCACCTTATAAGGACCTGAGGCACTTTTAAAAAATGCTGATACCAGGACCTCACCCCAAAGCAAATGAGTCAGAATCTCTGGGTGTCAGATTCTGCAAAGGTATTTTTTTTTAAAAGCTCCCAGGTGACTCTAATGTGCAGCCAAGGTTAAGAATCTCTGAAAATATGCAGGTTTTTTTCTTGAAGATATGTAATATCTTACTGGATATGCTGCATTTCAAGTCTCCAAAGTCCTTCTGTAGTTGTGGAAGGGCTGGAATTATAATTGAAAGAATCAAATTCCACGTTTTTAAGGGGTTAGTTCTACCAATCAAATTTAAATTCTTAAATTATGTAACAGCAAAATTAACAGGCATTATGAAAAGTTGTTTTCCAAAAAAGCAGCCAAACTGATCCTTTGAAAAGTGAAGTCCTACTGATTATCCTACCCCCATATGCCCAAACTTCAATTATTGCCCACCAAGCTCAAAAAACCTCCAGATTTCTTACTATGGCTCACAAGTCTCTACATATTTGGACCATGACTTCCTTTCCAGTCTTATTTTCTGGTCTTCCCTCTTTCTCTCTCTCTTCTCCCATCTCAAGAATTACTGGTCTCGTTGCTGTTCTTTGAATTTACCAAGCCCCATTTCAGAGGATTTGAATTATTGTTCCCTCCATGTCTTTCCCATCTTATTTGTTCATTTCGTTCAGGTCTCTTCTCAAATAGCACCTCCTCAAGGAAATCCTTCCTGACCATCCTTTCTTCCATCACTTATTTTTCTTCATAGAACCCATTATTGCCTATATATAGTAATATTTCTTTGCTTATTTTATGTCTTTTATATTAGATATAAACACATGAATGCAGAAATTTTATTGTTTTGTTTACTTCTAAAACCTTATGACCTAGTTCAGAACCTGGCACACACAACATGTTGCCAAAATACTGATGAATGAATGAATCAATAAAATGAATAAGTTATCTGCTTCCTAATTAGCTCAGACCTCATATTCTTGAGAAACTTTAAGGTATCTCCAGTAATCTCTCAAGTATTTCACATAGCTCCACGGGGGTTTGAGTGGCATCCTGAAGAACTTTCTTTTCCCTACAATGTATTTGGGAAAGGCCTGGTGGCACAGTGGTTAAGAGCTACAGCTGCTAACCAAAAGGTTGGCAGTTTGAATCCACCAGCTGTTCCTTAGAAACCCTATGGGGCCGTTGTACTCTGTTCTGTAGAGTCCCTATGAGTCGGAATTAACTCGACAGAATTTGGTTTGGTTTTGGTTTTGGGAATTATAGTGATTCTGTAATGGCTCATTCTCTCAAGGTTGCATAGCTCCGTAGCTATGTTGCACAGAAAGCAAAATATATATTTTCTCTACAAGTCACCCAGATCTTCCTCATAAATATTAGAAACCTCAGATGGCCTTAGAACCTTATGGAGCTCATTCTGAACCCCCTAGAGTTATATTTCCAAAGATTGGGGGAAAACATATTAGAGGAAGGAAAGTATATCATAACCTAGTAATTTTGGGAAATACCAAGTTAAAAATGCCAGATTCCCTTGCTGCAGGATTTTCAGCCTTGGAGTACTAATATTGGTTGCAGATTTCCAAGAAGTTGTTATAGTATGTATATATCCCAAGCTTATTTAATCACAGAACTTTAACGATAGAACATGTTGAAGAATAAATGCTCTTTCATTCACATCATAGGGTTCACTTCATGGAGCACTGTGTCAGAGATGGTCACAACCACACCCAAGTGATGTGATAAAAGTGTAAAATTTCTATTTCCAGCATTCTTTTATGTAGGTCGAAAATCTAATAACTTTCCGAGAGGATAAGTAAACCATAGTTCTGAAAACATTGCCTTTATACTCCACACTCTATTCACACATCCTCTTTTCATTTCTCAATGCACCTGTGGGGCTTACATTAACTTTACCCAAATAATTTGGTCTTTGTCTTCAGTTTCTGAGAAATAATCTTTAACAAACAAAAACGAGAACAAAAACTAACAAACCCTTGAATTTTAATTATCTTTGATAAGGACTCCATATGGCACCTAACTAACAGGTTAAGCGAGGTCATGATGTCGATCAGGGGAAGAGGGGATGGGGGAGGATGCTGATGTGACCATATGATTCTCCCCAGATTACTTCAATTTTTTTTCTATTTTCCCCACATCACTTCAACTTTTTTTCCCCCTCCCTATGATGTGGTCCCAGGATCAGGGTTGCAACTGTGCATAATGTAAGCAGAGATAATTACTAAGCAAGAAACTAACTCAGAATGAGTGGACTGAGGGGAGGTTCTTGCTAGACTAGTACTGCTGCTGGTAATCTAGATCAGTACAGTGGCTGAACCAAATGTCCTTTACAAAGGTGGGGAGAAGTTTGTTTATAAATGAAGAGAAGGAAAAAAAAGTAGCTGAAGGTAAAGGAATGAATACATGAGTTATACAATTAGGGAAATTCAAAAACCACATTAATGCCTCAAAAGGGCTCAGAGCAAGAGATGATATTGTTTCTTAGCTCAATTACACTGATGGTGCAGTGGTTAAGAGCTTGACTACTAGCCAAAAGGTCGGCAGGTAGAATCCACAAGCCGCTCATTGAAAACCCTATGGGGCAGTTCTACTCTGTCTTACAGGGTCACTATGAGTGGGAATCTTGGAATCAACTCGACGGCAGTGTTTTGTTTTTTTTTTTTTTTTTGGCCTGAAAGGATGAAGACCACTCCTGTTTTTGGAACCTGACAAGATTGAATAGAAGCCCGCAGCAAACCTGACTGGTCTCAACGTGGGAGAAGTTTTGGCCATATGATATGATGATGGACTGATGCTAGTGACTAATGACTGATTGGGACTCTAATAATATGCCAGTATCTTTTGACTCTTAATTTTCAGGTTTGATATATCACTGCCATTGTTGATAAGATTATAATACTGATATTGATGGCCAAGTGTACTGGGAAATTGAGTTAAAGCCTCCTCAGAATGTAGTCAAATATCAATAAATTAAGAGAGGAAAGATCAATCCTCCGAATGTGAGATCTATGAAAGGAGCTGTGGACAAAGATCACAGTGGTCTTTGGGGTTTACATTGTGGCCTGTGGGTTTTACATTAACTTTACCCAAATAATTTGATCTTTGTCCTTGGTTCCTGAGAGATAATCTCTTTAAAAAAAAAAACCTTGGAATTTAAAGTGTCTTTGATAAGGACTCCAGATGGCACCTAACTAATAGGTTAAGTTGGGGTAGGGGCTGGCCAGGCCAAATAGCCCCATTGGGAATTACCCTGTGATATCGCTTGACCTCAGAGGAGAAGGGCTGGTCAGCTGACCTCAGGGGAGGTGGGCTGGAGTTTGTGTTACATAATGAGACTCCAATAAAACTCTGAACACTGAATCTTCATGAGCTTCCTGGTTGGTGAAAACGTCTGCTCTCAGGAGGGTGATGCACCCTCTTTGAGACATGGAAGCTCAATGTTACGAACCCTCCTAGACCTCTCCCTATGTGTCTCTTCCTTATGCTGATCTTGCTTTGTATCCTTTATAAATATAGAGCTTTCCATGAGTTCTGAGTCACTCTAGCAAATTATTGAACTTGAGGGAATGGTGAAAGCTAGCAGGTCAGAAGTGAGGGGGAGCTGGGATCCCTGAGCTTAAGGTTGATATGCTGAGGGTGTAGAAGGGACCCCTAAATTTGTAGCCAGCAGGTCAGAAGTGAAAGTGTCATGTGGACTTGCAGCTGGTGGGCCTAGATTCAGTCTGAAGGACAGTGTCCTTTTAACTTGTGAGATCTGACCTAGCTCCAGGAGGCTGAAGCCAGAGTAAGTGTTGCATAAAGCCAGAGTAAGTGTTGCATGGTGTAAGAGAAGTGAAAAAGTGAGGATTTGATTTATGTTGACTTTTATCCTCATAGCACCCCTTCTGGATTCTGCTCCCAACACTTTTTTGAAACCTCTGTCATTTTGTCACCAATGATCTCCATTATCACTAAATCCAATAGATTATTTTTTATATTCTTATTTCTTGCCTCTCAGGACCTATCAACTTGGATAACCCTCTTTGAAACAGTTCTCTTGAATTCTGTGGATCTACATACCTCTGGTTTTTCTCCTACTATCAGCCTCTCCTGCTAAGTTTCCTATTCCTCTCAAATGATCAGAAAATGTTGCAGTTGTTAAGCACATTTTTCTAGCCTCTGTTCTCTTTAATGTCTTTCTCTTCTCAGTCTAAGCACTAGACCTATTCTATCTTTAGTGTAAATTATATGCCATAGTATAATGGTATCCCAATAACACCCAGATTCACATCTCCAGCCAGAATATCTCTTCTGAACTTCTAATGCACATTTGTAACTGCTTCCTGGATATATCCATGTGGATGTCTTCCAGACCTTACAAACTCAATATTTCACAACTAGGCTCACTGAGTATCTCCCCCATCCCTACTTCATGATAGTGCTCTCTTTCTCAGTAATTCTTTTGACAAATGTGGATTTAATTCCACACCCACTGGTGCTGCCCTTTTGAAGTAATTCATGTTTTATAATTAGCTCTTCAACATCAGCCTTTCATTTTTTGAGGGAAAATACTATTTCCATCTCATTTATTGCTGACTCCTTAGTATATCCACAGTGCCCAGCCAAATTTCTGCCACATAAATAATGGTTTAATGAAGAAATACTTTTTAGAAATGCCTTGGACCTGTGTGGACTTCAATATATAGATTTTAATGAACCTACATTCAAAATTATTGAAAAATAATACCTAATATATATGGGAGCTTATATTTCACAATGTTCTGTATTTACACATTTACTCCTAAGTTTCTGCTTCCTTCTTCAACTGTAATAACACTGTAACACAGTGGTTCAATAAAGAAAGCACTAACATTTTGTCAGCGAAGAAACCAAAATTTAGAGAGGTTAAGTAACTCGTCCAAACTTGCACAACCAATGTAATAAAACTTCCAAATTTTCTACCAAGACTGTTTCTCTCTTTGACAATCTGTGTGCTGATGTACAAATGGTTATGTAAAAATATAAACATGTATAAATAAACAAATTGAAAGCTAAATAGAAAACCCTAGACCATCAGATCTCTCAAAACCACACATAGGTAAAGTGCTCAGCAACTAACCTGTTGAATAAACAGTTTAACCCAGGTAGAGAATGTGTTAATCTTAAAATCTAATACTGAAGAATGTGATTGAAATAGCTACAGTTTGCACTAGTGGAAATCAAATTAGGAGCTATGTAGTGCCTGACAGCCATAAAGTTCTGATACTTGAAGATATAGGTACTCCTTGAAAAATCTGTCACAATTGCTTAGTGCTGCTTAAGTTGCTCTGCTGTGGAAATAAACTCTATATTTTTATTTTTCACGCAGCATAATGGCAGCAAAGTTACAGAGCCCATTATTTTCACTCTACCTGTATGCCACATCATTAAGATTCTTCACCAACAGATTTTAGTTCTTTAATGATGACTGACATCACAGATTTGAAAACACTGGACTGTATGGAGCACACAATATATTTAAATAAGTAAGTAGCTATAGGCAAGATTGTGGTTGTCAACTTCTGTGACACAAATATATGGAATATTGCACATGCAAATTAGAACACTGTTAAACCATTCTCAAAGGAATGCAGAAGGTACATCTATTTCAGTAACTATCATGGCGCTGAAGAAAGAAAATAAATGAAATATTGCTAATCATTAAAGGCATTTATTAAAAACCCTTGCAGAGAGAAAGGCACTATAATCGAAGCTATTAGAAGTGGGATTTGCCCTTAACTCTAGCTGCTTAACATAAACCAAATTGCTAATCCTCTCTGGGCCTTATTTTTCTCATCTTTAAATAAGCAGGTTGTATCGGATTGTCTCTTAAGGGCCAGTTTAAAATCCTAGGATCTCAGGAAAAGCTTGGGATCAGAGATATAACTGAATTACCCTTAAAAATAAGAACAGGATAACTAAAAAGTCATAGAATGGTAAAGAAGCGAAGTATATTGGAACTCAGCCACTTCAAGTGCCCTCTTTTACAGGCGAGAGGGAAACTGTCCCCAGAGACATAGGTGACTTACCAGTCAACATAGTAGGGGCGGGGGGAGCTAGAAATGGAAGGAGGGCCTAGCGGACTCCCACCTTTCTGTTTCCCAAACTGTCTGCACTAAGGACATACTGAGCAGAAAAATCTTACACTAACAGAATTAATAGTTCCAAAACACATATTTCATATTCTTAAATTTTTGGTATAGATTAGGACTACAGACTTATTAAGTCATATCTTTTTGGACTTAAACTCCATTGTAGGGCGTACAATTGCCATTAGTTGCATACTTACTGCACTTGTGGGATATACATAATCAATCTGAAGGGTGGTCATGGCTTTCACAATAGATAGGATGGATTGCAACGTATTACTGTAAATTACTGCTTTAAATTCCATGCATTCTTGCTCACTGTAGCCATTCTTATGGATGATCCTATAATTTAAACATGAAAGGCTTTTGTGAATTGAGCGAGTGTTTGTAATACTAAAGCACATCAACAGTAATTTCCTTGTATAACATTACAGTATATATTAGTTTAAAAATAGAAGACTTTCATCCATATGTATGTGTTAAGTCTGAGCTACTTTATACCTTTGGGTTTATATTATCATTGTCTTCTAAGACAATATTTTATTTCTGAGCTCCCCATAACAAATATGAAGATGACTAAGTATTTGTTCTAGATAAATCATATTTAAAATGGATAACTCATGAGCATTTTACATAGAAACCTTATTGTTTTTGAAGAGAATAATTTCCAGATTCCCGTGATAAAGATATATACAGTGTTCTAAAAGTTCATGTAGTGTTTACAGCGGGATGTCTAGAGGAAGTGAAGTAATGTGATGGAACATTCACGTCCTTTCCTATCACTTAAGACATGCCGGAAATAGGAGTGCCTGCCTTCTATTTGCAGTGTTAACAAAAGCATCTTTTTTACTCTAAGTAATAGCGTGCTGTTAAATCCATTGTCACTTCTCTATCTGCGTACCTTCTATTTGCAGTGTTAACAAAAGCATCTTTTTTACTGTAAGTAATCGCGTGCTGTTAAATCCCTTGTCACTTCTCTATCTGCGTACGTGCCAGTGAGTTCTCAAAGTTTAAATGTCCAGACATTCTGTTTGGCTGAACTCTTCTCTTCCTTCCACTTATTCAAGATGTGACTAATAGTTTTGAAGTTATAGTTTAAAATAAATTTACCTATGAAAAGTTAAAACGTTTTTGTTTGCTAATTACACTTCATTGAATCTTCGTTGCATAGTGTGTTCTTGCTCATATGTTTTTCTTACTGTTTTTGAAGTGTTTTGTGTTCACTAAGGCATCTTTTTGGATGCCATATCACTAAGGGTTTGTGTTGTGTTTATAGACATAGAGGCTTTGGCACAGGGGGAGAAAGCAGCATGATTGCCTCCGAAGGTACTACAACTTTCAAATACAAGGGTTCTGATGTGAAAAAAAGCAAAATCAGTACCTATATTTATTATTTATTGTTTTCTGTATTTCCACTTTCAGCAAGATCATGTTTGTCTTGCTACCTTAAACAATTAAATAAATAAATGATTTAAACAGACAATTAAAAGCTGTATTAAAAAATGTTGTTTTATTCGGATTTGGAGCTATCCGTAGACTATAGTGATAGGTATATCCAGCCCCTTACTTTAGATACAGTGTATGGGTTTGAAAGAAAAATTTTGGGGGACTCAGCTTGGAGATGATAGCAAAAATTATTGGACTTTGGCAATTTTCATTTGATCAAGATGTAGAATAAGCAGAGAAGAGGACTTATCACAAACACTATGAAACCAACATTTAAGATGCAAAGAATCAGGGAGTGAAAGAGACAGTTAGGAGCACTGGGAGAGAGAGTTATCCTAGAAGCCAAGAGAAAGTTTTAAGAGGGAAAAGCCCAATAGAGTGAAGTGGAATTATGATAAGGACTTATGAACAAGTCATAGAAAATGACAATTATGAGATCATCAATGACCTTTGTAAAAGCAATTCAGTGACATGCTAGGGGCAAAAGTGTAATAGAAATGGTTGCAGAATATATGAAAAGTGAGAAATTTAAGGGAGCTCTTGGTGACTATTCTTCACAGAAACTTTAGTGAGAAAAGGAAGGAGGGCAAAGGAAGTAGTACCTAGAGTAGCCTCATTCTTTCTTAATAATAAAAGTTATACGTGCTAATTACAGAAAATGTGAAAAGTCTAGCAATAGTCAAAGCTAAGAAACAATGTAACTTTAAATTCCACTGTTGAGAGCAAATTTCTTTGAAAATTTGGCATATGTTTTCCCATTTTCTTAAATTATCTATTTTGTCATGGTTGAGATAAAGATGTTTATGCAGTTTTGTATCATGGTTTTCCAGTTAACATAAGCATTTTCTCACATTAGCACTTTCTCATATATATTATGTGTAATGGCTGTATAATATTTCAAATTCTTCTTCTTAACAATCTATAGGTCTTTATATGTTATGTTAGTCAATTATTTATCTATTGTATTTATTATAGATTTTTTTCTAGTTTTCCATTTTTTTATGGTTTAATATATTTAAAATTTTAATAACTATGTGGACCAATAATTGATCCTTTTTTGTCATTGCATTTAAGCTCATAGGGAACGGAGGGGTTAGAAGTATGAGAAAATCAAACATGATTATAACCCAAAGGAAAAGAATGGTGAAACCTAGGGTAATGTATGGGTGAAAGACAGATGACTTGGGTGAAAGGATGGACCTAAGTACTCCAAAGTAGAAAGATCAGTGAACAAGATAAAGGAGACCTGTTCTTTAGATACAAGAAGAAGGATCAAAATTTTGTATGCAGATATAAGTGAGTTAGTAAACAGACAGCTTGAGGGAGTTGGTGCATACAGGAGATTTGAAAAGTGAGGCTTTAGTATTGGTTGATATGGAACTTATATGACCTATTATCAAGAAAAAAGAAAAAACCAGCAGCTCAGATTGCAATTAGACAATTTCATCATTGAATGGGATCATTTCCTCACATAATACGTACCAAAGAACAAGGTCCTTAGACATAGAATTAAAAAATGGCTTTATAATTATTACCATTCTTCTCTCATAGCAAGCCTTGTTCTTTAAAATGCTCTGGCAGTGACAGAGCCATGCAGTTTCACCCATTTACCTACACTTATCAATCACCGTTTTATTCATGTGGACATTACATTCTTGAATTATAAGAGTTTTTTGTTCATTATTTCCTTATTAAGAAATTCAGGTTTACTTATTTTATTAGAAAGAGAAAACAAAGTAGAGTAAATAAATGCAAAAATAAATTGAAACCCATGACAGTAATAACTTCAAATATGCATCTCATTCCTGGGTAGGCAAAATGCCAATAAAGTTAAAAATACGGTTTTCTCTCCAATTCAAAGTGATCACTGATTGACATATTTTAAAATGTTTATGGCTTATGCACACAATGTTAAAGCCATAGATCATTCCCAGATTAATATATTTAAAACATAACTGCTTTTAGTATTTATCTTTCTGAGAGTAAAAAACTGAAAGAAAAACAGAAATTAAAATATTACTCTTGTTATTCTTTCTGCTAAAGGATAGGAGGAATGTTTGCAGAGAAAATGTGACAATTTTGCCACTACCAACAATTTAGAACAAATTTTCAATCAGCTTTTCCAAAAGTATTTATTTTAAGAATGATCAAATACATGGACAGACTTTAAATATTAAATATTTCAAATAGTTGTGTACCTACTTCATTTGTTTAACAATAGTACTTTTTCCAGATTCTCCTGCTCCTGCAACAGAAAGATGAGAATGTTATCAACCAACACACCAAATTTGTATAGATATTAAAACCTGTCACTGTCACTTTCCATGGGTAAATCTTTACCAGACATCTCTCAGTGTAACATTTCTGTCAAGTCTTGAAAGGTATTATCTGTCTACTTTCCAGGATAACAAAAGAGAGTAAAACCACTTCTACATTTATGTTAGATCCAGATTTAGGGCTGGCTCCAACATAGCAAGCAGAGTATACAAGCATGGAAAAATTCCATCATTACGTTGGAACTTAATTTGGAAAGCTTGTGTCTCTTGGCTTTGTAACCCAAAGAAAATGGTCCCCAACTTTGTAGTCTGTAGGTCACCCTCATTCTCCTAGAATGTCTCCTTATATCTCCCATTAGATCAAATAGGAATTAAACAACGAGACTATGAGGTCATAGCCTTTTATTTCCAGAACTGTTCAGTATAAAATGTTATTTTGATATTCAGTTGATTCTGTAAACATCATATAGAGGAATAAAACTTTACATGATTTTTAAAAGATAAAACATGAACTTTTATTAAAAGACAATAGTTGTTTCAGGCTGTATCACAAGGCTGTTTGAGATTATTTCTTGAGTCTCCTTTGCCATCAGAGAGGGAGTATTTCTTTGGAAAATGAAAATCATGAATATCTGAAATGAGTATGATGACCTAGGATTGAGGTTTGTCTCGTCTGTGTGTGTGTGTGTATAATATCTTCAGTAAGTCTTTCAACAACTTCATTTCCTCATCTATAATATGAGGATACCTACCTCAACAAGATTATTAGAAGACACTAATGACATACAAATGTAAAACAATGTTATCTAAGAATCCAAGGATCTAAGAATCTTTGCAGCGTTTCCTAATGAGAAAAACTTTACATCCTGTTGTAGACACAATTCCCTGCATATATTCAGCGAATGATGTTGGAGTAACTGGATGTCCAAATGGAAAAGAACATCAACTCTTTTTTCACAACCTGCCTCAAAATTCATTTGAAATGGTTCATAAACATATATATAAAAACCAAAACTATTAACGTTCTAGAGGAAAATACAAATGAAAAGCCTTTGGAAACTTGGAGTAGCCATAATTTTCTTAAATATGACAAAAAAGCATGAACCAACAAAAAGTAAAAAATTGATAAATTAGACTCTAAGTTTAAAATGTTTTCTTTTCAAAAGACACTGTTAAGAAAATGAAAAAGCAAGCCACTGACTAGGAGAAAATATTCACAACACATGTTAGACAAAGGATGGAAATCTAGATGTAGAAAGAAAAATTGAACAGATATTTCATAAAAGAAGCTATACAAGTGGCCAATATGCTGACCATTTTTAGTCATCAGAGAAATGCACAATAAAACCATAGTGAGATGGAATTACACATTCATTAGAATGGTTAAAATTAAGAAAGACAATAAAATGTGAGCAAGGATGTGGAGCAACTGGAATCCTCCAATATAACTGGTGAGAATGAAAATTGTATTGTCACCTTGGGAAACAGTTTAGAAGTTTCTTCAAATGTTAAATATACATCTATAGTATAATCCAGGCATTCCAATCTTAGATGTTTACCCTAAAGAAATGAAAATGTAAGTCCTTAAAAGGATTTTTACATGAATGCCGATAACAGCTTTATTGGTAATAGTCTCAAAGTGGTAACACCTCAGGTGCCCATTGACAGGTAAATGAACAACAATAACAACAAAAAAGTGGCATGTCTTCACAATGAAATGCTACCAGCAATAAAAAGAGCAAACTGTTAATATGTGCAACATGAATAAATTAAAAATAAATATACCAAGTGAAAAAATCAGGACACAAAAGAGTACATGGTGTATCGTTCCACTTATATAAGATTCTAGAAAGGACAAACCAAAATGTAGTGACAGATCAGTGGTTAGCTGGGCATGGGAGAGGAGGAAGTCATGGATTATAAGGGGGCATGAGGAAAATTTAAAAACCAAAAAACCAAACCTGTTGCCGCTGAGTTGATTCCAACTCATAGTGACCCTATAGGACAGAGTTTATAGGGTTTCCAAGGAGCGCCTAGCAGATTTGAACTGCCAAGCTTTTGGTTAGCAGCTGAGCTTTTAACCACTATGCCACCAGGGCTCTGGGGGTATTAAGGTGTAATGAAAATATTCAGTATCTTGATCATGATAATGATGTTTTTATGGGTGTATAAATCTGTCAAAACTCATCAATTTTATTCTTTAAATATGTGCCATTTATTCTATGTAAATTATATCTACCCACTATGTTGTCAAAAAAACATAAACTGTCAAAACATTGTAGTTCATCATCAAGAAGACTACAGAACATAAAGCAAAATACTTGAACAACTTTCAAGTTATAATAGTACCATAATATCAGGAATATATGTGTGTGTTTTATAAAGCAGGATATTATATTTATGTTTTATACACACACACACAATGTATATATTTGTGTTTGAAACAGTAGGATAAATGTAATAGAACAGTGAGACTCAGGAGGATTCATAGAAGGATGTTTAAAATGACTACGAGTATAGGAATGACTGCTATATGAAAAGAGACTAGAAATGAATTTGACACTTGAGAGTAAAAATAAGAGAATTTGAT
>NW_004444021.1:1487753-1489226 GCF_000243295.1 Trichechus manatus latirostris
CCACGAGGGCTCCTGAAGAGAAAGTAAATGGCTCAATATGTTACAGCAAATTCCAGAAATTCAGTCATAGAACATCTTCTAAGTCTTGGTGTTAATTTTGAACAGATTCCCAAGTTGTACAACTGAGGCAATTTTCAGATTTGCCAGGAAAATATCAGATTTAGGACAATTAATAGACATATCTCTTACCAGTATGGCACTCAGCTGCCTTGTTTTACCTAAACTAGTATGATTTTACATGAGCAAAATAATAGGATTTTAGTAACTTGAAATCTAAGCATTTTAGTCAAATAATATTAAAACATATATTAAATCAGAAGATCCTGACCACCCCATGTAAAATTGTAACCCCACTATCAAACACTCAGTTCTCCTTTCCCTACTCTACTTTCTCTTTTTTTCTTAGCACTATCCTCTTCTAACATGCTTACGAATTATTTATATAGTTTCCGGTCTTCCATCATTACGATGTAGACTCCACAAGGACAGGAGTCTTTGTTTACTGATACATCCCAAACACCCAGAACAGTGTCTAATTCATAGTAAGATATCAATAAAATGAATGAATTCTGTTAACTCAGACTTTAAAAATAAGATTTTGCCTTTTGTCATATATATCATTTTTTCTCATTGAAATGGTTCTGTATAGTTTGCAATGTTTTCTTAAAGCCTGATGAACAGATACAGCTATGCTTCAATTTAATTCTATCGCATACCAAATTTGTTTTGGTCTCAAGCTTAACAATTATGAGGATGGCACAGGACGGGGCAGTGTTCCATTCTGTTGTACATAGGGTCACTATGAGTTGGGACCAACTCGACTGCTCCTAAGAACAACAACCACAGGCATATCTAAATGTATGTAGTTTCTGCAGTTGCTTGAAACAGCTGCTCACCTTATATGATACTGAGGAAAAGAGAGTCTGGAAACTGTGGGAAATAATGTTTCACTGCCTGGTGTTAATTGTTCCTCTTGAGTAAATCTGCAGATTTCATGGTTTAATTGCAAGTCTGGTCTACAACCTTAGACACTGCAATTTGACAATAGAGCTGGGGACTACAAAATCAACCAAAGTAGTTTGCTAATATTTCCTAAATAGACTTTAGTTAATATAATCAAACATGAAATGACAGGTTGGGCATAGCCATCTAATTTAATAGAGAATACTAGGCTCAAGATTGAAACATTTGAGAATAAATAGATTCACATTAAAATATCACCTCACCCGTTTTCAGAAGATACCTGACTGTTTAGGTACTCCAGGATGTGCATCATTTTGAAAGGATATTTATCCAGTGAGATTTTAAAACTGTTCTTGATAGATTTTGTTTTAAAATCTCTACCAGTAGAAGTGGACATTAGAAATTATAGCATCATCCTGTGCATAGATGATTACATAGATCAGATTTGGAAAGTATCTCACTTCTCCAAATATCATTTGTCATTTTTAGTGTATGGAAAATTTCAGGGTT
>NW_004444021.1:1490543-1491909 GCF_000243295.1 Trichechus manatus latirostris
TACACATTATCTGTGCCTGTAACCAAACTTCAAATGAACACCTACAAGACTTTATTGGTCATTTGATATAACTTATTAAAACATGCAAGTTGAGAATATACACTTTTTCTCATAATACATAAAAATTTCTGTAGGTGGTCTTAAAAATCATATAATTATCAAATACAATGAAACCTTGGAAATCAACCAGCTATGCACATCTCTTCATTCTATGTATGAGAAAAATGAATTCATGAAAGATTATAATAACACTCATCCAAAGTCCCAGATCTACCTTAAAACAAAGAAACTATATCTCCTGACTCCCACTTTTACACTGTCGCGTTGCTTTCTTTTTAGGTATGTATTGGTAATGTCAATTTCAAAATGGTTTCAGCACCTGAAACATCAAACATTAATCTATTTTATAAATTATTTTGAATGCACTAATTCTAAATTAATATGAAAGCTATTTACTTTCATAGATGTATTGTTACATGGCATCTGCCTTTCCCTATCAGTAGACTGCTGGCATGAAAGATTTTTTTCGGGTAGCCCTTTTTTGAGCCAGCTTTAATTTGGGTCCCTTCGATTCCACTCATTATTTCTCCTTCTCATGGAGCATCAGCAAAACCCTCTGCCTCTTCCACATGATAATCCTTCAAATAGTCTAGACTCAGGGGAGGAAAATGGAATAGGTTTTAGAATTATGTTTTAGAATTAAATAAACATGGGCTTGTACTTACGCTGACTTTGACTATGTGTCTTGATCAAAATTAATCTCCCTGAGAGTCAGTTTCCTGTTCTGTAAAACTGGATTATTAATATCTACCTCTTAGGGTTGGCTGGCCCAATGGTTAAGAGCTTGGGTGCTAACCAAAATGTCAGCAGTTTGAATCCACCGGCTGCTCCTTGGAGACTTCATGAGACAGTTCTCCTCTGTCTAATAGAATCACAATGAGTCGAAATCAACTCGATGGCAACAATTTTTGGTTTTCTTAGGGTTTGAGAGGATTAAAATAAGAATTAAAAGACCTAGAACATACTCTAACATGCAGTGAACTCTCAATAGTTTCTCTTATTTGAAGAATGGTATCATCTTTTCTAAGAGACTTTTCAATTTTAATATATTCCATTCTTTTACTCCTTTCTTGTGAAACATGATTTCTAGATGCCTTACCCTCTGAACTACACTGCGTGAGAAAACTAATGTCCTTTTGAATAGCTGGTGCTGAAAATTGTGCCATAGATACCAGGGGATTTATGAACAGCACTGATATTCTAAATGGCAGGGATGTGGCCTTGGTCTGTCTCACTCTTGGTACTTGTTTTTCCTTAGAAAACTTTTCTTAATAAGAGCCATGATTAGTTTGTTTTTGTCTTTCTT
>NW_004444021.1:1492630-1503613 GCF_000243295.1 Trichechus manatus latirostris
GCCAGGCACCATCTAGCTGTACTGGACTCAGTCTGGTGGAGGCCTCAGTAGCTGTGGTTTTTCCTATTTTTTTACATCAATTGTTACCAATTAGATTCTGCCACATACCTTATGACTATAATTAATTTAAAACCTAAATACATCTCTGTCCAAATCCATTTTTATAATTTGATCCAAGCATTTCTGCTGGTTGAGATCACTTGGAATTTTGACTTTGTTATCTGTCACCATGTCCCATCAAACTCTAAATCTTACTCATTTGAAAGGCATGCTTTATTCACCTTCATCCAAAACCTCGATAAGAGGATTGAAAAGTGGAAGGTCAAGAGCATTAAATTGTACCAGACACTAGAGTCTGCTCTGCTAACTGGAAAACATGAAACACCGTTAGTCCTTATTCACTATGTATAGTCAACAAAGCTAAATATTCACCATTAAGTATGGCAATTACAGTTAGTTTTTGTAGGTACTGTTCTTCAGGTTAAGGGAATTCACTTTTATTCATAGTTTGATAAGAGTTTTTATCAGGACTGGATAGAGAAGCTTATCTTTTTAAAAATGTTGAATCTCCTAAGGTAATCATGATTTTTCCTCTTAATTTCTAAGACACTTTTCAGTTTTCTATCTCAGGCTTTAATAAATTCCCACCGATAAAGTTTCAGTTAAAATGAATAAATCATGGTCAAAAATTATACCAGAAAATACAAGGACACAATGCAGCATGAACAAGAACCAACAGAGACAACATAGACAGCAGAAATAGATCCATGAAGTCTTTAGATATTGAAATTTTTAAACAAAGAATATAAGATATTTTTAAAGAAATGAAAGAGAAGCTTGATAATCTGACAAGAAACTGTAAAGAATGCCCAAACCCATTTGAAAAGGAAAGAAATAGAACATCTATATTTAACTGAAAACTATAATAATACATTCAATATCTCTATTACTTCTTAAAAAGAATAGGTCCAGGTCCTTGTCTTCTGGGCCTCTCCAGAAGAAGAGAACCCAAAGAAACTCTTTTCTTTTCTTGAATAGCCCAGAGAGAAAGGAACACAGTTATGAAAAGGTGAAACATGAAATCTTAAAGTGCATTTAGATGAAAGAGCATGACACATTGTAGGTGTTATATGACATTTGTTGAATGAAAAGATTAGTAATAAAAGTCTCTTCAGAATGGAAAAATGAATTTTGGATTTTAATCTAAAAACATTCCAAGAAATTGTATCATATCTGTCATGATACAGCTTTCTCATAATGCAGTCTGATACTTCTAAGTTGGTTTACCTACTGTATAGTTGTACACTAACCTCTCAGAGCACTTGAGCTAATATTGTTACCATTTGAATAACAAATGGGAGGAAAAGTATCCACTTTTCTGCTGATGAGGTTGTTGGATTGCCTTTAAGAAGTGTCTTGAGAAGCAGTTGAAAGTGCTGGGTTATTTTTATTTAAAGTAGTTATGCAACAACTGTACTCAACCTAAAATCTTTGTTTTTTGTAGACGTTTTCCAATTGTTAACAAATAATTTCTTACACTTTTTTTCACACCAAATTCTAACTTCACAGCTATGAAGTATATGACTTAGTGATCTTGAGCAAGTGTGTGCAAAAAAGCACTAGTAGCTTCAGAGCTTGTTTTAAAAAAAAATCATTGTACTACCTAGAACATTTATCCTGCTTTCATTCATGCCACAGTGTGTGGACCTTCTGAGCTGAGAAACTGTGACTTTGACTTTTGAACATATTTTTCAGCATAGCAGTGTTGCTTCACTTACCTTTGACAGGTGAAGTACATACTTTTCACTTTAATTCAAATGTCTGCATTGGGGTAATAAATTAATCATAAATTGGCTAAAACACAACACCTATCTGATAGTGGAAAAATATCTAAGACACATGTTAGTTATTAACTACATTCTCCAAAGACTATCAAATTAAGTTTTGAAATAGAGTTTGGCAATAGCATCTCAGTATTGATGGTGAAAATATTTTCACCAAATATGACTCATTCATAATTTGGACAGAGGATGGTATGAGAGTCATTCACTTGAAAACATCTGTATATTTTGTAAAACCAATGTTCCTTGCAGGAGAATTCACACAGTAGTGTAGCTCAGTGTCTAATATGGAGTGACATGTCAGAAGGCCTAGTTTCAGTACTTACCTGTGATGCTTACTTTCCTGTGCTCCTGGCCAAAATATTTAATTCTCAGTGGAAAATATTTAAAATGACTGTGTTTGATTATATAGTATATAAATATCTTCAAGTTCTAAAATTTCATCTATGCCATTCCTTCTTTATCACTCTGAAACAGTTGACAGATAAATTGGTACATTTTTTTTGGTCACAGAGTAAATATTAATCCTGTGTGTTCTTATTTGTCCTATACTTTTTATTTTGATAATTTTGAAAAACCTACATAAGTTTGAAAAAAAATAGTACATAAAACCCTGTATTATATTTGACAATGATTACTATTCTGTCATATTTACTTTCTCTTTCATATATATACCTATATACATACACATGTATACATATTTTATATAGACTGGGCTCAGGGTTAGACAGCGCTTAGATGTTAAATAGCATTACTTTGAAGGAAGTCAGTAGGGAACAGTGTATTAGAACACTGGTGAAGGGAGAACTTCCAGGGATTACCCAGGTTTAAATGTTGATTAAAGTAGATTAGGGGGCAGGATATTCCAGAATTTGGGGAGGAACAGTTGAAATGGCTGACTTGATTGGAGGGAGGTATATGAAATTGAAGAACTATTTCTTTAAGTATGAGAAAGGTATAGAGATGACAGAATATAAAATACTGCTCAGAGAAGGAAACTTCAAGATATCTTAAAGGAATAACAATTCTAAATACTAATTATTTTCTATTGGAATATAAAATATTAAGGCAGGAAGTAAACTCATGATTTCTACCTTATTAGCATCAGGATATGATAAAGAGAATGGATATTTTTATATCTTGATGGAGTTTCAACCTCAATTTCACCTTGAATTCTACTTCTTTAAGTTCAAATTGTACATTAATATGTTTGAACATAAGTATGTGGAGGAAAAGGGAGCCCTGGTGGCGTAGTGGTTAAGAGCTCAGCTGCTAACCAAAAGTTTGGCAGTTCAAATCCACCAGCCGCTCCTTGGAAACCCTCTGGGGCAGTTCTACTCTGCCTGTAGGGTTGCTTTGAGTGGGAATGGACTTGATGGCAATGGGTTTATACGGAGGAAAATTAAATGAGGTGGAATTCTGAATTTTTGTCTAAAAACTTAACTGAAGTCATATTTTTATCTTATATAAAACATATTATGGAGTTCTTACACTATCATATGTTTCATTACCCTCCTTCCTTCCCAACAATATGGAAGGGTAAATAATTTATGTTAACTGCTCATGGTACTTATGTAAATGCTTGTAAACCTTCAGTGTAGCCCTTGAATCAATATTTCAGAGTTTGAAGGAAAAAAATGAATATGAAAATGTTCTGTGATATTATTAGAAATGTTCTAATGAAATGCAATTTATAAGCACCATTCTCTTTAATCTCATTAACAAAATCATAATCTAACTAAGTATGGAATGCTTTAATGAATGCCTCACGTCTTTTATGTGAGTGACTTGTGAGTCTGTGCTTAACAGTGTACTAATTAATTGGGATAAATTAATCTCAAACAAACAACCAAATATACACAAAACATTTGTCTAAGTGCTTTTTGCCTGTTGGAAAGAAAACGGTTGTTAGAGGAAGATATTTGGTGCTACCATCTACCATACTTTATAAGTAAATCCAATGTTGTAAATATTTGAAGTTGCCTCTGGAACTTTCACATTATTGTAGTGCAAATAGTTCATTACACTTTGGAGAACATTTGAAACTCTCTAAATAAACTTTTTCTACCTAATGACTTCTACTTAACTGAAAAATTGAGAAACCATGTAAATGTTTGCATAAAAGTTATTTATGCATACACGAGATTGATGAATAGCCAATATCTTTACAAACATAAAATGAAAATATGTTCTTATTGGATAAAGGAAATAATGGTTATAAATTCGGGTAAATAAAGCAAATAATTGGGAGCATTATTCAGGAGTATATCCTATATGTTCACAGATTCTTCTCTTATCATTGGTAATCAGAAAGAGATTTATCAGTTAATCCTGATGTAATTATTTCAGGTAACCTGTTTTCTGATCACATCCAGGGACAAGCATTGACTATACTGGCGTCATGAAATTTTAAAATAGAATTTCTTACACTTGATGAACTTAAAATTTAGCCAATGACTAAGAAACACCTCCAGCTTCCAGCAGCCTTTCCCACTCCCACCCAGAGATACATTTTTAAGATAAAAAGAAAGACCTATTAAAAAAAAGAAATAAACAAAAAAAACCATAGTGCCAAATAAGAACTTTAATTTATCCCAAGTCTTATGATCTCTCTGCTGTCAGTTATACAAGAAAGAATGGCAAAAGGAAGAAAACTTGTATACATTTATTGACATTCAATTTATCACAGATTTGTGAATATCATGTTTGACTAAAGAACGTTTAGTTTCTTTATAAAGTTTATTCATAGATAATGTTTATTTATAAATAGTGTTTGACTATAAAAGTTCAGTCAAACATTATTTATAAATAATAACTTGAAAAACTACCTTAGGAAGTCTACAAAACAGAACAACTTATTCATTAAAATTCATTTTTCTTATTAAAATACACTCTTTTCTGTGGCGTGTTTATAGGCTCATTTTTTTTTAAAGCACATGACATGTTTGTCTTAATAGCAGTTATCAAACACACCAGGAATATATGAGTCATTTCTGGTATTTCCTAGAAGGCTACTTTGCTAAGAAAACTAATTTAGCATCTGTTCTGTAATTTTACTCAAGGTCGGAAAGACATTAAAAAAAATCTGTCTGCAAGGTAATCCTTTAATTGTAAAGTAGCTTTCTGAAAGTCTTTCAGATTCAGTGAAATCTTGTGTCCAATAATATTAAATGGTGTGTATATTTTATAGTACACCCTACATTTGAAAATTTGGTGTTTTGTGTTTAAGCGCCTAGGACTTCACCAGATAATAAGAAGAAGATCAACATAATAATTAATTCTGTTAATAGTTATTTTGAGATTTCTAATTTTTGCAAAAGCAGGGTTAGACTCAGGATCTGGTCACTATTAACTTTAAATTGGTTAATCCTACATGACATGTACTCATTGATCAACTTGAAACCTGTGGTTCAAAGTACACTGATGACATGGGAATCATTGTTTCAATGATGGGACACATTAGATAGGTCTCACTGGTGGAGGAGGCTTTAAGGGTGGGAGAGTGGGAAGATTTAGTTTTGTTCTATTGCACACTTTTATAATATCTTAAAGACGTCAAAATGAATATAAAAAATTAAAGTGTAGAAAATTTTAGTGAAATTCAAAAATGAGAACCAAAGCAGAGTTGTTGAAAGACTTTGTTGTTTCCAGCTTGACAACTGAACCATGATACGTAGAACACAAATAGAGTTCACAAGGGAAAATCTAGTCAGGTAAGTGTTTAGAATATAATTGAAATAGGAAAAAATTAAGACAATTTAATTAATTTTGTATAAATAAAGAGGTGACTGAGAGATTGCCCATACTGTTGGAGCTAAATAAATACAAGCATATTGTATAGTAATGATGGGACTGACACATGAAATCATGGTTGTCTTGGGAAAGTAAAGGATGTGATTGCTCCAATAATGATTCTTTTATAGCTCTAGTCCAAAAAGTTATTCTTTTTTTCCTTCGAATCCACCATTTTAATCTAAAAATAATTGGCATTTTGAAAACATGTACTTATTATTTTGGAATGTTATTTAAACACAGGGCTAAAATATATTTTATCAACACCCTTATGCCATTGTTCTTAGTACAAGAACATAAAAAGCATTTATAGGAATGCTTGGCTTCCCTACCCACCTTTTATTTCCTTTTTCTATGCCCACATGACTTCCACTCTTGATCAAAACTTCAGTGAATACTCTGGAGTGTTAGGAAAAGTATATTTACTGATTGCATGAGAGCTTACATCAACATTTCACTAAGTCACTAACCTCTAAGTGGGTACTTGCAAGGGCTGTGGTTCATACGGGTAGCCACAGAACTCATGCACAAAGGGAGAGAATATATCCTTTCCTTTTAAAAGCAAATGCTGGAAATCTCACCGTTTGCTTGTGAGATGCTCTTGCCAATGGGAGCAAATTAGGCACGGTAAAAGAACGCTAAAAAATCAGACGACTTTTTTGTGTGAAAGTTTCACAGTTCTGGAATAAATCAAAGCCCTTTTGTTTATCACTAAGAGCAGGGAGAGAATACTTGGCTAACTTAATTAACACTCTTGTTTGGTATTCTTTGTATGAGTCTTTATTTTTATTTCAAAATATATTTCTGTTTTCAATTACCACTATATGTAATTTTTGTTCAGAACAATAGGTGGCATGTAGATTATTTCATTCTTTAAATTCATTGAACATAATTACAGTTTTGGTAAACATCATGCTGAGATCTGAGGGAATGAAAAGATAGAAAAGACACAATTCTTGTCCCGAATGAATTCTATAAATGTCCTCAAATGCTATAAATGAATTGAAGTGTACAGACAAGATCCTTGGCAACATTTAGGAGCCAGAATAACATAATTAATATAACTGAGACTATCTTATCATTACTCCTTAAATAAATTGAGTCTAGTTGATTTTAACAGCACAAGTAAATAAATAACATTCTAAATGTGATGTCAAACAACATGTTTCTGCTCAAACAAGACAACATTTATCTTTAAAACTTGTTAATTGAAGGATTGTTTTTAGTATTAAAAAGCTGACATCCAGGAAATAATTAGGGAACGATAAAATAATAAATATGTATGAGTTTTAATTTAATGATAATTAATCTTATTGACATAGGGAAGTGGAATCATCAAATAAATATTTGTCCATCTGCTTAACAAAAACACATGTAATAACATATTAAACAGGAAAATCCTATTATTAAATACTTACTGAATGCATGTAAAGTCTATTTAAGTTTCTAAACACATATTCCTAATAAATTTCCTGTATGGTAATATCACTTGAAATTAAATTTTGAGAAAAGTGAATAGAAAATCAGTTTTTTGAAAGAAAAGGGGAAAAATATTACCTAATAATAGCAACTTTACAGTTCTTGCATCTCTCTCAGCATCTTGCTGAAGCTTTTTCTCCAGTTCTTTTGATCTTTTGGCCGACTCCTTGCTCTCTGAACTAATTCCACTCCCCATCTTGTGATATCAGACCTTTGTTAGTTTATTCGCTCAAACTTTTTTCAAATGTGAAGCACAGCTCTGGTCTGGATATAGGATGCAAGAGTAGTGCTCTGCTGAAGTACCCAACAGCCCATTCCCTCACCATCTAAGATTCTACTTTGACTAAGCAGATGTTTTCTGATCTGTCACCTGATTGAAGGTAAAACCATACAACCCTGTAATGGAAGCTAAAGAGGAAATTCATTATGCTTTCAAATTAAATGGCCACTTTTGTCACATCTTAGAAAACTCGCTTATCTCCCTTAAAGAATAGCAAAAAATGATATAGATGGTTGCAAAATCTATTAGATGATGTGCAGAGAACAATTCAAATGGAGTGTTTCTTACTGATAAACAATCTTTATTACTGTGATTAAAAGTTGTTACTAATAAAAAATGTTTGCATCTTATCTTCAGTTGTTTGTTTTCAAATTCCTTAAAATTGCTTCTGTATCACAATCAGAATATTTATGTTAAATTATCCAACGCTTATAGTTTCCATATACTTAGATTATGACTTAAAGTTATTGGGAATCTCTTAGTATCTGTCATTTAACTGTAATCACCTTTTTTTTTTCTTTAAAGTGAAAGCAAGTAAGTATAGCTCTTATATTTTATTGTTTTATGCTGCAAACATAGAATTCAGCATATAATGCTTTAGTCTCATAGGATCCATCTCTATAAACTGTGCTTTTATTGCCTGTGAGAAAGTCAATCTATCAACATTAATTGAGGGCCCACTTGGTGTAGACCCTGAATTGTGTTCAATTTAAGCAGTGCATTAGCTCTTTGGGGCCATTAAGCAACAGCTGCCATGCTGGAAGGACTTTTATTGATTTGGCACCAAGGGAATAAAAAGCAATGTTCTTTGAAACAGTGGGTAATTTGGTTCTTCCTAAAGAGTAAGAATAGTAAATACCTCTAAATATGTTCTATACCTTTTAGATACCCCATTAAAGATCATGTACTTCTTGAAGATCTACAGGCTTGAGGGCAAAGATTTTGTTGTTGTTTTTTAAATTTGTGTGAAGCATAAAACACTTAATTGTTATTCAGTCAATATTTTCCTTATAAACAGAGTTGTTTACTTATGGCAGCAGGCAAATCCTTCAGTGTTCACTTTGGGATTTGTGAATCTGTTCAACCAGAAAATGCTAGAATACAGACTCAGTCCATCATTCCGTCAGTGCTGTACTTCTTGTGGGATCATGTATGAAGTTTGAACAGGTGGGTTTTTGTATATTCATATAGCAGGGAAATAGGCTTCCAGTTTAACTACATATTCCTGCTTTGTTTACTTTTTCACATAAAAATATTAGGCTGCAGATACATAAGCACAGTCAAACCTTTCTGGATTCCATCTCTCCAAAGCCATGTTATGATAGTATGAGGATGACAAAGGTGGGTATGCAAGGATTTATGCAAATTGTGTAGTATTGCTTTTACAATGCAAAGGGTCTGTCACAAAGGTATGAACTTTTTACTGCCTAGTTTAATTATACTCACCCATGAACACAGAGTCGACCCTGAAAGCAACATAAAAGAGTACAAACATTAAAATAAATCTCGTTTTGGCTATTGCTTTCATATAGAAATCAAACATACATAGTCCACTGAAAATTCAAGATTCTTGTGTGCTCTATAGCAACCCTGGACCAATAGGACACTGAATATAATTTGCAAATATTATAATTTGCAAATATAATTCAAGCAAATGTACCTTATAGCTTTTGGGTGGCAAAGTACACTGGCTTTGGAAGGGTATGCATTTTACTAAGGGTTGCTACGTGGGTCACTGACTAAAACTAACCAACTCTTTGGGGAGTAGAAGTATACAGTTTCTGCTATGTGTACAAATTATAAACTTCTACTCATCTGTGTAACCCAGAATGTTAAGTGCTCAACTTTATGAGATTATGTTATTGTTTTTCTTTAGTGACTAAAATCTTCTTGACATAAAATTCATGATGTGTCTGTGCTTAGTGGAGGGAGGCAGGCGAGAGTTGGGGAGAAGAGAAAGACTACTTTCTCAGTCCTCTTCCCTGGGGGGCTGGGGCACAGCATGACTAATGAGCTGGGGTTGTTAATACTGCTGTTAGTCCATGTTGCTTCACTTAGGGATATAGCTTTCTGGACTTAAGAAAAAAAAAAGAAAATCAAAATAGTAAATTCCACTAGAGCGAGAACAATACCATACTATTTTGTGTGTCCTCCACCGTATTTGGCACAGTGCTAGTCATAGGAAATAGTCAGTAAATGATTTTTTTCTGATAAATTGATAGAGACCTGGAACACTTTTCTTTCTTTTGCTCTGCTGAGGTGGACAGTATGCTTAGGCTTTCTTTCCAAGATTCATTGTCATGGCTGGTCTATTTCAGCACATTGGAAATTTTAGAGTGGATTGAACAAGCAATGAAAAGCTCAATTTTTGTCTGAAATAATGTCAATACGTATAATTGCAACTGTTAGTCCAATACTTACACTTTTTCTCAGTCTTAAAAATAATACTAGCACACTACCTTTCTATTGTTGAACCTTGCTCCACAGTGAGGGAAAACTGATGGAAGATGACAAAGAAAAAGGAAACTAAATTTAGAAGCTTCTAATTGAGAGAAAAATACGGTCATGATTTTTGTTAGTTCTATAAAACAAGAATCATAAAGCTATGCAAGAAACACCAACATCATGTTAGAGTTCTACATACTGGCCTGCTAAGAGAGACAGACTGCTGTGTGTACGCACACAGAAACATGCGTGCCCATGCCCATGCACATACACAGAAAGCAAGAGAGGTTGTGTTGGAGCACTGTGGTTGTTTAGAACAATCAATTGAGAATGACTTTTTAGAACTTTTTTTTTTTGCTTGCAACAAAACAATTGAACGAAAGAAAATAAGTTTTTTTGG
Source organism: Trichechus manatus latirostris (assembly GCF_000243295.1). NCBI lineage: Eukaryota > Metazoa > Chordata > Mammalia > Sirenia > Trichechidae > Trichechus > Trichechus manatus. Next base: position 1,502,868 of record NW_004444021.1, read on the forward strand.
CGTTGGCCTACGCAAGAAAGAAAATGGGCTTAGAGTCAATTACAGAGAGTAAGCCCTCATCTCTAAAAGTCACTGAACTACCACAAGCCTGGAGGATGTGAATAGGTTTCCTCTTGCTATTTTTGGCCTGGGTTTCTGTGGAATCTGCAGAAGGGGACATTATCCTTTAAAAAGTTTGACTAATCACTATTTTACATTTATAATTCCATAACATATAGCTTGAGGTGATGCTGTTATTTGCCACCTGCTCTAAATACTGAGATTTCAACCTACTTTTTTGGAGATGTCTCTTGCCAGCATTACCTGAACTTCTATACTCATAGAGCTGGATTCCACTGTGGATGTTACCCATGGCTGGCTTCCATGAATGACTTCAATATGGTGAATATTGTCAACACAGACTGCTATCTGTATTATCCTTTATTTTGTTTCCATATCTTTTTTTTAAATTAATTTATTTTATTGTACTTCAGGTGAAGGCTTACAGAACAAATAGTTTCTCATGAAACAGTAGTACACATATTGGTTTATGACATTGGTTAACAACCCCACAACATGTCAACCCTCTAACTTCTTGACCTTTCTTTTTTTTTTTTTTGGTGAAAATATACATTGCCAAAGATACACCATTTCAAAAATATCTACATGCACACTTCAGTGACATAGACTACACTCTTCCAATTGTGCTGCTATTCTCACTTTACATGAAGGCTTACAGAACAAAATAGTTTCTCATTTAACAGTTA
>NW_004444021.1:1503713-1526881 GCF_000243295.1 Trichechus manatus latirostris
GGTCTCTTCATTTTTCTTTGTTCTTTTTTCTGAGTGTTCCTGAAACAGAGTTGTATCCAAGTGTTTGTCTTCAATTCCACTGATCCTGTCTTCCACCGTTTCAGATCTGCTTCTCAGCCCTTCTATGACACCGTCCATTTCTGAAATCTTGTAGTTTATCTTTTGGATTTCTAATTGTTTTTGTATAATTTCTAGTTGTGAATTTATTTTGGCATTTTGTTCCTGCATTATTTTCCTGTATTCTTCTAATTTTTTGTCTGTATTTTCCATAAATTTGTCTATTTTTTCCTCATTTTTGTCTGCTTTTTGCTTCAGCTCTTGGAGAATTCTGAGTATTAGAGATTTGAATTCCCTATAAGGTAGTTCTATTGCCTTTTCTTCCACTGGAAAGTCATCTGGTGTTCTATTTTGGACACCTACTGGAGCCATCCTGTCCTGTTTTTGTAAATGTTTTGATATTGTCTGCTGGCATTCAGTAGTTATTTTGCTCGTTTACTGATTGTAGATTTGTTTGTTTCATCCCTTTTTTTAAAAAAATTGGCTAGGTGTGAGCAAGGGAGCTGTGCATTCTTTGTTGTTTGCTCATCTGTGGGCATAATACTTTTCGCCTCCTTCTCCGATTGGCAGGGTCAGTCACTCAGATATGGTACGGCAGGGCAGGTCTAACTGAAGAGGAGTTACTGGGACGGGTTGTTTGTGGCCCTTAGTACAGCCACCAGGGCAGGTCGGTAATCAGTGCAGGGCAGGTTCCAGTAGGCCGTGCCTGTGCTGCTTGATGGTGTGACATCAAGCGCACGGTGCATGTAGGCAGGATGCAGCGGGGGGATTGTGATGTGCGGAGCTAAGATGGATATGGGAGAGGGGAGAGAGGAACAGGAGCCAAAAACATACAAACAAACAGAAAAGAATGCTAGGGGAGCTTGCCGTTGGTGTGGAGAGATGAGAGACTATGAAATGGAGATAAACAAAAAGGGGAATAGGAAGAAAAAAGAAAGAAAAGAAAAGAATGAGTAAATAAAAATCAGATAGGGAAAAGAACAGCAAAGTTCCCAGAGATCCCACCGGTGTAGCTATGAGGTCTGGGGAAGTTGTTCTCAGGTGTTGCAGTACAGCCTGGCTAGAAGGCATAGAAGTATAGAACGCCAGGTATTCCGGGAACAGAAAGAGAAGGAAGGTATAGAGAGATGAGAAATGGAGTAATGAAGAAAGACAAAAAGGGAAAAAGAGGGAAGAGAAAACAAAACAAATTAAAAAAAGAACAGGAAAAGCCCCCCAAAAAACAGGAAAAAAAAAAAAAAGAATTGCCCTCGGGTATCCCTCTGCACGTCTATGCATGCCGAGGGGGTAGGTTCCAAGCCACGCAGCACCACCTAGCCAGAATGGGCTCCCAACTCAAGAAAAGGAAGAAAAGGAAAAGAAAACAAACAAACAATTCAAAACAAAAAAACAAAAGCCCTGGGACCCCACCAGTGCAGCAGCCCAGACAGGGAAGCAGCTCCACACTCGAATGGAGTTCTGCAGCCCCTCAGGAAGAAGCAAAGATGGCGCATGGAGCCAGGTATTTGAGCTATAGGAGGGGGAGGTGGTGAGAGGTAAGGAAGAAATCAAAAGAAGCAGAAAAAAAGCAACGCCAGCAGCCAACAAATGGCACTCAGAGAACCGGCCCATTCGGGTGGGTGTAATCCAAGTAACCGGTGCTTCCCAGACAAGAGATTGTGGCTGCGGGAAGCAGAGGAGGCCAAGTAGGGGTGAAGAAGGGTGGGGAGTGGGAAAGCGAATATCGCACATTACCGGTTGTGTTGTCTCCCGCTGGAAGCTCCGTGAAGCTGCTTTCTCGTACCTCCTGTTTGCTGGTCTCCGATAGGAGTCCAAGATGGTGGATCCACACTGCGTTAGCTGATAGGGGACCTCTGCATGAATCTCTCCTCGCTCTCCGTTGTCTGTCAGTTTTCTCACTCCATTTGGTGCTTGGCTGAGTTCTTTATCTCTTCATTTGATGTTTCAGGGTTTCAGGATTGTTGTTTTCTCTGTTTGGCTTAGTTTTTTGGATCTTTGCTGTGGAGGGATGGCATGGTGCTTCTGCCTAGAGCACCATTTTGCCGGAAGTCTCCTGTTTCCATATCTTATAGGAGGTGTTGACTTCAGGCTTTGGGTCCCTGGGTAGTTTGAGTCCTGGCTGCCTTAGCAATGACCTTTATCCTTGTATATTCCCGAGAAGTTTGAGGCAAGCCATCCCTTCTTTGCTAATGGTATTCAGATTTGCGCTTCTGGGAAGCCTGAGCATGGTATTTCCTCCAGAGAGTTCATGCCTTTTGGGGCTTCCTAAGAGCAGTCTTTTGATCTTGAGAGAATAGGGAAAAACTTGCTGTTTCAAGTTAGTACATTCAGATGGTGTAATAGGTATACATTGCCAACATTTAGTAGCTCTTATGTCTTAAGAGCTAGTACAAATATGTATTTTTATTCATTGGTGATTTCTACCTTTATTGACTCTACATACTCTTCTTTGTGCATTAAGATATAATTATGTATAATGATTATTTGAAATAAAAAAATACGTTAAAATCCTAATTGACAGACAAGATGACAGTTTTCCCCAAGTGGCCTCTTCCTGTCCCAAATTTTCAGTTTCTTTTGAGATTCTTAAGGTATGTACCTTTAAAAGAATATTTCCATTGCTAACTCCCTTAACCTTATTCCTCAGTAACTTCAGTCCAGATTATTGCAACAACCTCTTACCTAGGTTTCCATATACTAGGCTGTACCCTGTCACAGTTCAACTTGTATAATTATGCCAGGCTAAACCATCTCAAACACAAATTTCATCATTATGCCCTACTTGCTGGAAAAACAAATAGCTCCCTATTTATTACTACCTCCTATCCAGATACCCCTGATACCAAGCATTCAGTAATCTAGTTGGCACTACTCAACTATCCAAATATATATTCCACTACTTTTCCTAACACATTGGGCTTATCTTCTTCCTAATCAGGCATCACTGCTTAGCTTTCATTCATACTTATTTTTCTCATTAGGAATGTCTTGTTCTCCCCTAGCTGACTTTCCTCATAGTCCCCATTCTTTAAGAAGGAACCTAAAACTTGTATTCCCATTTTGCTTCACATCTGCTATCACTCATTGGAAAATTCTTTACTTTCCAAAATCCTGAGAGGAATTTGCTGCCACTCATTTTGTCCTGCCTTATTAACTAGAAAAGACACTTTGTAGTGCCCTATAGTTCTTTTCTGCTGACAGACTCTAAGCTGAGATTATATAGAAGAAAATATTGTTTATTAAAATAATTGGTAAATAGTAGATGACTAGTAGATATATGGCTTTTGACAACTCTTTTGCTCTATCTTGGAAATGCATTTTTCTCCTTCCCAAATTATTGCAGTGAAATATTAGCTGTAGAATTGTAAGAATTCATTTATTCAACAATTGGTCTCTTATGTGCCATACATAGAAGATTCAGCAGTAAACAAAATAGTCAAAGACACCCACCCTCATAGATTTTAAAATTCTAGTGTGTGTGTGGAGTCGAACAGACAATCAATAAGATGAATATCTAAAGACGGTAACAAGTGCTGAGGGGGAAAAACAAGGGAGGTAAGGTGTTCGGGGGTGGCCTGGGGATGGGAGATTAGCATTTTACATAACATGTCCTAGAAACTGACTTTGATATAGAAAAACGCATACAGGAAGATTATTGGAAAGTGCTGTTTGGAACAATCCATGTAAGGAAATGAGGGAAGCAGTATTAGGCAGAGGGAGAAGTTGGATTGCCATGCAGTTTCAGCAGAGAACTCAGCCAATTCTATGGGGAGCTCTGGAGCTGAGAAGGGCCCTTCAGATTTATATTGAAATGAGGCAAGTAGACTGAACCTTTGTATCCCACTGCCCCTGGGGAGAGGGATAAATTTGGATGAGGATGATCCATTTGGCTGAGTATAATTTCTGGACAGGGACTCATCTGTGATCTATCAGCTGAGGGAATGATCTCTTGATCTTAAAGGGGTCATCTGGATAGTGCACCACAGCTTTCACTGCAGTCCACCCTTTGTACCACTTAGATACACTTGCTTCATCCGGTACGTTCACCACATCTGGGTTCTGGTTACTCTTTTTCCTGTAGCAACATAGAAGAATGAGCATAATGGAACAAACTACAGCCCCTGACAGTACTGGAAGACTGCAGCTGTTAGTCCTCATCATCCTATTGACTACCCATTCTCGATTTCCCTCAACCTGGGCTAGCACCTACGGTTATCAACTGTCCATGTCTTCCTACGATGGAGGGGATTACTGGGATATGGGACTTTCAGTTTTGAAATAGGGACAATCCTGGGCAAACTGTCCCAGTTTTCCTTGTACTAAGGAGTTGCTCGGAGTGTGGGATTCAGTGCGAAAACTGGGAAAGTCCTGAGAAAACTGGGAAGAGTCGGTCACCAACTCCTTGTGGTGACCCAGACTGTTATTATTGAAGTTTCTAAGCCTCTGGTCTTCATACCCTTCTCAGGCTGTAACTGCTGTCTCCTTCCAGACCCAAACCGAACCAGATCCACAGCTGTCAAGTCAATTCTGACTCACAGTGACCCTATAGGACAATATAACTGCCACTAATCCATCTTATTACATCATAGTGATAGAGTTTACAACACATAGGGAAATCACATCAGATGATAAAATGGTAGACAGTCATACAATACTGGGAATCATGACCTAGCCAAGCTGACAGATATTTTTTGGGGGACATAATTCAATCCATGACACCCTGTAATGATTACCCTTGATTCTTCTGGTTGTTTAAATTAACCAATATTCCTATTACTTGTATTTCTCATTTTTCTTACTCTAAGAACACTATGTTCTATTAGTCAGGCTCTCCTGGCCTGTCTCTCTGACCTTGCCTCTCATTGTGATATTCCATTTACCTTGCTTCTCATAATTAGTTGTTGGCACTTGGCCTCTATTATTTTAGGATTTTATCCTGGTTGCTTTAAGGATAAATGTCTCTAACTACATTTTCTATAGTCATCCCTGGCCTGTAAAGGACAGAGACCACTGTGATTCTCATTGCCAAAATCCCTCTCACTAGTGCATACTTCATGGTTTTAGTAAAACGAAAACTATTTGGACACTTCAAGAAATCTGATGGATTTTCCGAGCTTATGTATTCTTTATTCTAGCATGCCCGCTTCTCTGAGCCTTTTGGGCTCTTCTTCTACCACTTGCCATGGGCCAAACTTTTTCCAAGCTTCCAAAAGCCATCCTTGAAAATATATTAACACCAGTCCAAGGACACTGAATCCTGTATCACAAGAAAGTGCTTCCATATAGTACCTCTCCTTTATCCAACTTTATGTTATACCCCCTGTTGTGGATTGAATTGTGTTCCCCCAAAATGTGTGTCAATTTAGCTAGGCCAGGATTCCCAGTATTGTGTGATTGTCCACCATTTTGTCATCTGATGTGATTTTCCTATGTGTTGTAAATCCTACCTCCATGATGTTAATGAGGCAGGATTAGAGGCAGTTATGTTAATGAGGCAGGACACAATCTACAAGACTGGGTTGTGTTTTAAGTCAATCTCATTTGAGATATAAAAGAGAGAAATGAACAGAGACAGGGACCTCATACCACTAAGAAACTAGTGCCAGGAACACAGCGTGTCCTTTGGACCCAGGGTCCCTGTGCTGAGAAGCTCCTAGACCCAGGAAGATTGATGACAAGGACCTTCCCATAGAGCCGACAAAGAGAAAAAGCCTTCCTTGGAGCAGGCGCCCTGAATTCTAACTTCTAGCCTCCTAGACTATGAGAGAATAAATTTGTCTTTGTTAAAGCCATCCTCTAGTGGTATTTCTGTTATAGCAGGACTAGATAACTAAGACACTCCCCTTGATCCAGCACCCTCAGAATTAAATCATATATACATACTCTACTGCATTCTGCAAATACATGGTGGCTAGATTCTCCAGTACTTTCAATTTATAGTCTCTTTCTTTCCACAGCAGGTCCAGAACTTCACTGGCCAGGGTTGAATGCTACATTGTAAGATAGAGGCCTCTGCATTGTTTTCATGCATGGGAGTGGGAAGTGCTAGCCTTTAAAATGCAATAATTCACCATTCCTGCCCAGAGGGTTCAATGGAATTTAAGAATTCAAGACTTTCAGATATATCAACCCAGACATCCCTATTCCAAGTCTCAAGGTCCCACTGCTTCCCAATGAGGGAGGGCTTTGATCTGGTGTAGCAGACTTGCGAAGGTTGAAAATTCAACTTTCTTTGGAACTCTCTTGTTATTGTTGTGTGCTATTGAGTCGATCTGACTCATAATGGCCCTATATAACAGAGTAGAACTGCCCCATAGGGTTTCCTAGGCTGTAATCTTTACAGGAGCAGATCACCAGGTCTTTCTGCTAGTGGAACAGCTGCGGGTTCCAACCCCCGAGCTTTCTGTTAGCAGCCAAGTGCTTAATCATTGCACTACCAGGGCTCCTTCTCTCTGGAACTCTGCTATCCTTATAATTAAAGTCCTGGGCCTAACCTCCTGATGTTCACTTTTTCTATCCTCATCTGTACTGCAGGAGATGAGAATCTCTTTTTATACAGCCAAGAAGGCCCTTTGGCTTAAATTTGTGGTTAATCACCCTCTGCCTTTCATTATCTTTCTCCAGTGCATTGATAGCTCCCTCCTCCCACCTGCATCATGGCCTCCCACTCCCATCCCCAGAAACAGGCATCAATTTTGCCAATTTTGCAAGGTAACCTGCATTTCCAGAATACAGAAAGTGCAGGAAGAGTAGTAGAAGAGGAAAGCAGAGCATAATAGGGGGTGAGAATGAGTCCAGATTGTTGCAGTTCTCCTAGGTTAAATCAGGGTTTTGGCTTTTCCTCATGCAAGGCTGAAAAACATTGCAAGGTTTTGAGTACTGGAGTAAACTGCTGCAACTAGCATGTTAACAGGATCATTCTGGATAATGTTGAAAATAGGCTGAAGAGATCCAGGACAGAAGAGAATAAATTAGGAAAGTTTTGCAATAATCCAGGTGAGAGACGACATGGATTGGGCCAGGGTATAGCCATGGTAACAAGTGGTCAGATTTTGGATATATTTTACAGGTAGAGCTGACAAGGATTATTGAGCAATCTGATGTGGGGTTTGAGAGAAAGAGAGGAGCCTGAGTAATTGTAAAAGTAGTGTTGAGATGGGAAAGACTGGAAGGAGTAGATTTAGAGGAGAAAGATCAGAAGTGCAAATATGAATGTTTTACATTTGAAATATTTATTAGACATTAAAATTAAGTGTTCACGCAGGCCATTGCATATATGAGAATAGAGTTCAGAATCCTGGCTAGACTGTAATATGGGAATCATCGGCAGATGAGGGCTTTCAGAAGTAAAAAGTAGAAGAGGTAATCAAAGGAATAAGAGAGAAAAAAGAAGAGTCCAAGGACTGTATCCAAGGGCATTCAAAGGAACCTGAGAAGTTACTGCTACTATGGAAGGAGAAAAATCAGGAGAATATATTGTTCTCGAAGCCAGATGAAGGAAGTATTTTAAGAGAAGAAAGTGATTCACTTCCTCAAACACTGCTGATTGATCCAGTAAAAAATATACCAAGAATTAATCACTGGATCTAGCTAAGCCTAAAGCTAACATTTGCAGGGCCAGGGTATCATACTATATTTCAAAATATTTAAGTTATAAATCAAGTTAACAAACTTTTAATAAAATACACTCTTTTCTGTTACTTACAAAAAAAGTAACTTTCTGATGTTGTGAAAAACTAGGTTCAAATTTAGAACTCTGATTCCTTAGAGTTTCACACTGAAATGTAAAAATGCAAGGGTTTTTGACCCCCTTCATTTCCCACTATCAACCCTGTGCTTTGTCATGAGGGAACGAACACTTACACATGCAAGCTCTGTTCAAGCACTGTCAAAACCCCCTGCAAACAGCTGCTTTTTGGCAATTCCTCTGGACAAGGAATAAGTACTTCAGCAGTGTGATCTTCTCCGGAGAGGTCAGACTCAGGAAGAGGCCCTTGCACATCCTGAACTGGATTCAAGTGATTTGAGCAGGAAATTCAGGGGTTCTGGTTACCTCCTAAAAGAGAGGCATATGTGCACATGCCGTTGGCCTCATGAACTTCACCTGATGAATTTGCCAGTAGAGAGTCAGAGATTGCTAAGTTGTGGAGCCCAGAAAAGGGTCTCAGCCTGAGTCTAGAGGTGATACAGCATATGGAAATTTTAAATTCATCTGTGACCTTGATAACAGCGGTGTCAGGGCAGTGTGGAGAGTGTAGAATGGGAGGAGAGGAATTGGAGACTGTAGGTGGACAGTGCTTTCAAGGAGAGAACTGGGATGGTAACTAGTAGGGGAAGGTGATCAAAGAGTATGCTTTTATATATACTGATGAGAAAGATACCGTGGAGAGAGAAAAAAATGGTAAAATTTGATAATGCATAATAAAGAGGGGACTGTTGCTGAAGGGATACAGCGCTTCTTTATTAGAAGACTGGATTTTTCATTCATGGTAAGAGGAGAGAAGGAAAAGTAAATGGTCATAGAAGTAGGTAGCTGTTAGTTGTCATGGTGGAAGAGCATAAATGTCTCTTCTGATTGCATATATTTTCTCAGTGAAGTAGAAAGTAAGAGCAGCAACTAAGAGTGAAAATGAGAGGTCTGAGGATAGAAGAGAAAGAATGAAATAGTTATGCTTGAACAACTAGGGAATATAGTGTGATTGCTGGGCAGCAAGAAAGGCCCATTTGAGATTAATAATGATGCATTTAACATGAAACCACTTAGTAGAGCTTGGTCATTGCACCAAGAACATTCAGCTGGAAGGAGAAGATGCAGGAATGAGGAAGCTGGATTTAATGAGGGTTATGGACTCCTGCTAATGGAGGCATGGATCCAACGAGGAGTCTCACTCTGAAAGTGCAGGCTCTTTTTAATGAGGAAAAGTCTTGTATGATGTTCACAATTACCAATTCAAATTTATTGATTGCCAAACACGTTAAAAGTACTAGAAAACTGTCTGAATTCCATTTCTTAGCTACTACTTTATCAGCTACTATCGAAATAATCCCTTATATCAGGTACCTAACCCTACACATACAACTCTACTGAAAATTTCCCAAAAGTCATCTGTATTCTCTGAATCACCAAATCCTTTGCTTTTTCCTTAGTAAGCATCCTGCTTGAATTATTTTCAAATCTGGAGATGCTACCCATGACTGCTTTGAAGGCTCTCGCTCCCCATGGGCTCTCATGCTATGGCTATTATCCTCTTTCTCTCTCATACCTTGTCTTCACTAAGTTCTTTTCCTGTTACTTTTGAAAGGTAGTTTCTTCCAAGTTTCTGTCTTTAAATCCTACCCTCCTTCCCAGGCAACCTCATTTCCTCTTTAGGGATCAACTCTCATGAGAAGAAGCTGTAAATGTTTATTTACCTCCATCTAGACTTTGCTGTTTATAATGACATGTGCAAAGATCTGGAGATAGAAAACCAAAAGGGAAGAACACGCTCAGCATTTCTCAAGCTGAAAGATCTTAAGAAAAAATTAAAGTCTCGAGTTGCAATATTGAAGGATTCTATAGGGAAAATATTACACAACACAGGAAGCATCAAAAGAAAATGAAAGGAATACACAGTCACTGTACCAAAAAGAACTGGTCAGCATTCATCCATTTCAGGAGGTAGTATATGATTAGGAACCGATAGTTCTGAAGGAAGAAGTCCAAGCTGCACTGAAGGCATTGGTGAAAAACAAGGCTCCAGGAATTGATGGAATATCAATTGAGATGTTTCAACAAATGGATGCAGTGCTAGAAGTGCTCACTGGCCTATTCCTAGAAGTCTGGATGACAGCTACCTGGTCAACCGACTGGAAGAGATCCATATTTATACATATTCCAAAGGAAGGTGATCCAACTGAATGCTGAAATTATCAAACAATATTATTAATACCACATGCAAATAAAATTTTTGTGAAGATCATTCAAAAACGGTTGGAGCAGTACATCGACAAGGAACTGCCAGAAATTCAAGCCAGATTCAGAAGAGGATGTAGAAGGAGGGATATCATTGCTGATGTCAGATGGATCCTGGCTGAAAGCAGAGAATACCAGAAAGATGTTTACCTGTGTTTTATTGACTATGCAAAGGCATTTGACTTGTGGATCATGACAAATTATGCATAAAATTGCAAAGAACAGGAATTCCAGAACATTAATTGAGCTCATGAAGAACCTGTACATAGGCCAAGAGGCACTCATTTCGTACAGAACAAGGGGACACTGTGTACTTTAAAGTCAGGAAAGGTGTGCGTCAGGGTTGTATCCTTTCATAATACTTATTTAATCTGTATGCTGAGCAAATAATCTGAGAAGCTAGACTATATGAAGAAGAACTTGGCATCAGGATTGGAGGAAGACATTAACAGCCTGAGATATGCAGATGACACAATCTTGCTTGCTAACAGTGAAGAGGGCTTGAAGCACTTACTGGCGAAGATCAAAGACTACAGCCTTCAGTATGGATTACACCTCAACATAAAACAAAAATCCTCACAACTGGACCAATAAGCAACATCATGATAAATGGAGAAAAGACTGAAGTTGTCAAAGATTTTATTTTACTTGGATCCACAATCAGTACCCACGGAAAGAGCAGTCAAGAAATCAAAAGACGCATTGCACTGGACAAATCTGCTGCTACAGACGTCCTTAAAGTGTTAAAAAGCAAAGATGTTACCTTGAAGACTAAGGTGGGCCTGACCCAATGCTTTGTATGCGTGCAAAAGCTGGACAATGAATAAGGAAGCTCAAAAAAGAATTGACACCTTTGACTTATGGTGTTGGTGAAGAATACTGAATATACTATGGACTGCCAAAAGAACGAACAAATCAGTCTTGGAAGAAGTATACCCAGAATTCTCCTTAAAAGTGAGGATGGTGAGACTTTGTCTCACATACTTGGGACATGTTATCAGGAGGGACCAGTCCCTGGAGAAGGACATCATGCTTACTAAAATAGAGGGTCAGTGAAAAAGAGGAAGTCTGTCAACGAGATAGATTGACACAGTGGCTACAACAATGAGTTCAAACATAACAATGATTGTGAGAATGGCGCAGCACTGGGCAGTATTTAGTTCTGTTGGACATAGGGTCACTATGAGTCAGAACTGGCTCGATGGCCCCTGACAAGAAAAACAACAACAACAGACTTTGCTCAGAGCTGTGGTGGTGCAGTGGTTTAGGAGTTTGGCTGCTAACCAAAAGGTCGGCAGTTCAAATCCACCAGCTGTTCCTTGGAAACCCTATGAGACAGTTCAGCTCTGTCCTATAGGGTCACTATTAGTTGGAACCAACTTGACGGCAACAGGTTTTTTTTTTTTCTTTTAAGACTTTGCTCAGTTTGTGGTCAGTCCTATAGCACTTCAAAATTAAATGTACAAAGCCGAACTCTTCGTTTCTATATACGAACCCTCTCTGTTCCCTTCTGCAAAGCATAATTCTGCTCATTCCTCTGACTTCAAGTCTGAGTTATTTCTGAGTCTTCCTTTCCCCTTGGATTTAATACAGCACAAATTCCTATAGGTTCTACATTAAAAATGTATTTCACATCCTTTTCCCCCTTTCTGTTTACATTGCCACCTACACTAGGGTCACAAATGGCAACAGTAAATTTCCACTTTACTGAGGAGTGGCCGTCCTACAGCTCATTTGCTCCTGAACCTAATTGACCTTATTTATCATTATCAATATTTTCATCGTGTTCTTTCACCCATGACACTCTTTGTGTGTTTTTTGAGAACAATACATCCGTAGTTTTGCCTGGGGCAACAGTTATTCCAAGTAAGTCACAAATGAGAAATGACATATTAAGTGCACATGTTCAGTCATATATTGCTTCCAGGGATGAACACACACACACACACACACACACACTCACCCTGGCTGCCAGACAGAGAGTTTGTGTGACTTGGCTGTCAATTCCAACAAGCAGATGTTAGCCAGCTTCTTTTCTTGTCGCCACCTCACCCCCACTCCAGTCATCTCAGTATCTTAGCCCCACAGACATATCATTCTTTCTCTGGGCTTCTAGAAGTTTGTACAAACTGCTCCCTCTGTCATGAATTTGCTTATTATCTTAAGCTCCCCCAATCTGGACAGCTTCTTCTACACTTTCAAGTGCCAATTTAGATGTCTTTTCCTCTTAAAGACAAAAATAAAACACTTTTCTACTACCCTGGACTAGGCCAAGTATTCTCCTATATTCTCCCCTACTAATGTTGGCTTATCATGCTAACAGTATTCATCAATACATGAAACTGAGTAATTTCATTTTTAATTCTTTAAATTTAGACTTGAAAAGAACTAGAGAAGATGCTAAGTATTGTTTACTATTATAGTCTCAGCTCTTGACACAGTGCCTGTCCTACAGTAGTAATTAAAACTTTTTGAAAGAATGTGTGATTTCTGTGTTGAAATAAGTATTCTTTTGGCTAACTTGATAGATTCAAATTATTATTTTGAATGTGGCTAAACATAGTTCCAAGCTGTGGACATTTTTTTTTTTTGAAGTTATCAATACAATTTTAACCAATTAAAATAGAACAGGTTATACTGCAGTAACAAATATTGCCAAAATCTCAGTGACTTAAAACTACAATGCTTTATTTCTTGACAGATTATATGGGGAAGAGATTACTTGGAGGGTATTCATAAAATGAGGAAACCCAAGTTCTGAGAATGGAATCCTAGGGTATGTTTAACAAGTGAAATGCAGGAGAATTTTTCTAGCATGAAGATAATTACATGAAAATAATAGTTTCCATCACTTTCTGCCGCACAGAAATGCGTTTATGTGCACCTATGTGTGAAAAAAAGTAAAGTTCATAATTGGAAATTTAAGAACATTTAGGTATCCAAGCTCTTGCTATTAATTAATTTTTTCTGTCTTTTTTATTATATGACTACTTTCTCTAAAAGAGTGATGATTTACTTTTGTCCAATTTCCAATAGTATTCCAGAATAATTCTCCATGAAAGGAAGTTTTCTTTTAGATATATGAATTAATGAGACTGTAAAACTTTCTCACGGCGTACTTTAGTGACAGTTTCTGAATTGTCTGCAAGTTAATACATATTTCCTGGTTTTATGTTTTAGATTAATTCTAATCAAATTCCAATTTTTTATGTTTTTTTTAAATATTTGGATATTAAAAATTATTCCAGTTCCTTGGAGAATTGTTGTTTTCCTAACTGATGTACTAATATTCTTTAGCTTATTTCTCACAAATGGAGAGAATATCTTACTTTCAAAGTTTTGTTTTTAATACTTTTTACTACTGAGCACAGATTATGGTACTTTGTTACATGATATATACCACCTCCTACTATTGCCCAATTTTATTCTAGCTTATGCTACCAATTTTCTAATCTTTAGGCAACATTCTCAAGACAGGACCAACTCTGCTTATTAGTAGAATGGATAGACTGATAAATGTATGACACTCTTCAAATCATGTCGCAATTCACCACAAACTAATGTCAGTACCTCACCTTCCTTCTCACATTGTCTGCGCTGTTTTGGCAGAATTGGATCCCTGGTGGTGCAGTGGTTAAGAGTTACGGCTGCTAACCAAAAGGTTGGCAGTTCAAATCCACCAACTGCTCCTTGCAAACCTATGGAGCAGCTCTACTCTGTCCTATAGGGTCTCTATGAGTCAGAATCCACTTGACGGCAATGGGCTTTTTTGATTTTGGCACTTTTATAAAGGTAACTCTTTAAATAAGTTAGTTTATCTTGTTTCTTTATGTTATAGTCCTGTATTCATATTTTATTTCTCAGTTTTAAGAAAGTGTCAAATTTTTGAGTTATTTTAGACCTATAAGTAAAGAGGAAAGAATGAGAGAGGCTGTAGTTGCAGGCCAGAAGCTATTACCAAAAACCAAACCAAACCCATTGCTGTTGAGTTGACTCTGACTCATAGCAATCCTATAGGACAGAGTAGAACAGCCCCATAGGGTTTCCAAGGAGCAGCTGGTAGATTCAAACTGCCAATCTTTTGGTTAGCAGCTGAGCTCTTAATCACTGTGCCACCAGGGCTCCCAGAAGCTATTAGTACAGCTCAAATCATTCAATTCCTCCCTTGTTCTAAAAGTATTATTAATCAAGGGGAGATAAAATAGGACCAAGGAAAGCAATCCTTTTTTCCATGTGTCGTGGATTGAATTATGTCCCCCCAAAAATGTGTGTATCAATTTGGCTGGGCCATAATTCCTAGTATTGTGTGGTTATCTTCAATTTTGTGATTGTAATTGTCTGTTGGGGAGGATTGGGGTGGGATTGTAACACCTTTACTAAGGTCACATCCGTGATTCACTGTAAAGGGAGTTTCCCTGGGGTATGGCCTGCACCACCTTTTATCTTACAAGAGATAAAAGGAAAGGAAGGAAGCAGAGAGTTGGGAGACCTCATACAACTAAGAAAGCAGCACCAGGAGCAAAGCGCGTCCTTTGGACCTGAGGTTCCTGCGCTGAGATACTCCCAGACCAAGGGAAGACTGATGACGACAAGGACCTTCCTCCAGAGCCGAAAGAGAGAGAAAGACTTCTACTGGAGCTGACGCCCTGAATTTGGACTTTTAGCCTACTAGACTGTGAGGAAATAAATTTCTCTTTGTTAAAGCCGTCCATTTGTGGTATTTCTGTTTTAGCAGCACTAGATGATTAAGACACCATGCCTTGGGAATACATCTTATCTCATATGAAGGAGGAGATACACACACATACACACACACACTGTATTTTTATGCAAATAACATTCACCTATATATATGCACACTGTATTTTATGCAGATAACGTGCACCTTCTACGTTTGTCAAGCACTCCCACCCCCTGTGAGGTATTTTCATAAGCACCGCTATGCCAGTTATTTTTACCTGTTGCTGTAAAAAAAATTAACATAGTACACTTACAAAAATAGCTCATGGGAGAAGGGAGCAGTTGGCAAACAAATGTAGAAGGTGGGAGTTATTTGAGTAAAAATACAGTTCCAACTCATAGCGACCCTATGTACAACAGAAGGAAACTCTGCCTGATCCTGCAGCATCCTCACAATCCTTGTTATACTTGAGCCCATGGTTGCAGCCGGTGTGTCAGTTCATCTTGTTGAGGGTCTTCTTCTGTCTCGTTGACCCTCTACCAAGCATGATGTCCTTCTCCAGAGACTGGTCCCTCCTGATAACATGTCCAAAGTATGTGAGATAAAGTTTCGCCATCCTTGCTTCTAAGGAGCGTTCTGGCTGTACTTCTTCCAAGACTGATTTGTTAGTTCTTTTGGAAGTCCATGGTATATTCAATATTCTTTGCCAACACCCTAATTCAAAGGCATCAATTCTCCTTTGGTCTTCCTTACTCATTGTCCAGCTTTCACATGCATATGAGGCAATTAAAAATACCATGGCTTGGGTCAGGCGCATCTTAGTCCTCAAAGTGACATATTTGCTTTTGAACACTTTAAAGAGGTCTTTTGTAGCTGATTTGTCCAATGCAATGTGTCTTCTGATTTCTGGACTGCTGCTTCCATGGGTGTTGATTGTGGAGCCAAGTAAAATGAAATCCTGGACAACTTCAATCTTTTCTCCATTTATTATGATGTTGCTTATTGGTTCAGTTGTAAAGATTTTTGCTTTCTTTATGTTGAGGTGTAATCTATACTGAAGGCTGTGGTCTTTGATCTTCATCAGTAAGTGCTTCAAGTCCTTTTCACTTTCAGCAAGCAAGATTGTGTCATCCGCATAATGCAGGTAGTTAATGAGTCTCCCTCCAATCCCGATGGCCTATTCTTCTTCATATAGTCCAACTTCTCGGATTATCTGCTCAGCATACAGATTGAATAAATATGGTGAAAGGATACAACCCTGACACGCCTTTCCTGACTTTAAACCACACAGTATCCTCTTGTTCTGTTTGAATGACCACCTCTTGATCTATGGGCAGGTTCTTCATGAGGACAATTAAGTGCTCTGGAATTCCCATTCTTCACAATTTTATGCATAATTTCTCATGATCCACACAGTTAAAAGCATTTGCATAATCAATGTTGTTATTGTGTGCAGTGAAGTCGATTCCAACTCATAGCGACCCTATGTAACAGAGTAGAACTGCCCCGTAGAGTTTCCCAGGTTGTAATCTTTACAGGAGCAAATCCCTAGGTCTTTTCTTCAGTGGAGCCGCTGGTAGATTCGAACCACCGACCTTATGGTTAGCAGCCAAGTGCTTTTAACAGTTGTGCCACCAGCGCCCCGTATATATATTTTTAATCCTCATTTCATTCACTTATTTCAAAATCTTCCTATATTTCATCTCTCTAAGTTGAAAGGGAAGTGTAGTGAAAGCCACCCAATTTTATTATAATTATTGCCGCATTGGGTGAGTAAGATTATGTCTTGAATCAACCTGAAAACTTTCAAGTAGAGTGATTCTAATTAAAAAAAAAAAAATTATATTACCTGGCACGTCAAGGCCCTCAATAAATTTATTTATAAGAGAAATTAATGAATAAATGAACAGATTTTTAAAGACTCAGCTATTAAAGAGATTTCTCAGGAAAAAAAGCCTAGAAAATCTATTTTTAAGTAGGTTTAAAAATATTTAAAATCGATTTCCCGATAGGCATATGGTTCAAAATATTCAGATGAATTCAGAAGATTGTTGTTAGTAATAAAGTGATGTAGGTCACATATTCCTCTGTGTAAAGAAATGTAAATGAGATACCATTAAAACATGTATGATGCATTTTCCAAGGTTCTTTAAACAAGCAAGCTGTGATGTATCACCTATTAAGGACATACAACCTGCTGCCCAATTTCACCAAGCAAACCATGTCCATATCAATCCAAGTAGGCAATGATTGTCACACCAGATATCTCATTTGAAGATATCAATTTAACTGTTTAGGGGAAGCTCTTGTGTATGAAGGTTAGTTTGGCAGCGAACTGTTTGAAGAGACATCATAATAACCTCAGAGTCTCATGACCAGTTATCTCTCCATTGAATACACACTGGATCTACTATTTTTTAATGTGTGTTAGTTTTGGAAACCCTGGTGGTGTAGCGGTTAAGAGTTCGGCTACTAACCAAAAGGTCGGCAGTTCGAATCCACCAGACGCTCCTTTGAAACCCTATGAGGCAGCTCTACTCTGTCCTGCAGGGTCACTATGAGTCTGAATTGACTTGACTGCAATGGGTGTATACCTCAGTTCCTTGTTTAATATGATTTTTTTCTACTCTTATTTGGCTTGAATTCATTAACTGTGGTAACATTAAACATTGATGAAATTATCTTTGTAAATTAATGCAATGAATATTTATGAACATACTCTTTAAGCTTTCTTCAGAAGAATCAAAAACACTCACCATGCAGACTAGTATCATGCCGATATAAAAGAAATGTAAAGGAATCATGAAAGAGAGTGTTAAATTAAAATTTTAGAATTCTGATTTAGGAAATCAAAGGATTCCAAAAAGCTTAAGCTAATTCACCTTTGATCAGCTATTTGGTCACTATTATATAAATTTTTATAGGCAGATGTGTATTAGAATGTTTCTATTTTTATCTATCATTTGTATGTTTTGCTCTTCTTTAGTAATACAAATAATTTTGAAAGCTTTGCAAAGAAATTCTAAGTTTTCATTTTTATCCTATAGAATATTCCTTGAAGTAATAAATTTTCTTTTCTTTTACTCCCATTTTAGGTAATTTAAGTACAGAGGTGGATACTTGGGCAGCACTGATAAGAATCTCTAAAAGATGTTTTTCTTTCCTTGACTCATCTGCAGTTTACCTAAGGCCTGATTTCTTAAAGGCTTTCCGCCCATTGACTCATCCTGATAACCAGTCAAAAGGAATTTCAGGAGTAACCCAAAGTGAAAAGGCATATTTAGCTTCTTCTGCATTCCTGGGAAAGTCTGGGTACAAAGTTATTCTTGATTTCTTTCAGCTAAAATTCCCATTTAGAAAAATTCATGGAGTGGAAGCATTGGGGTTTTGGGTTTTGTCTTTTTTTGGAAACCCATTATGTGTTCCTCAGGCTCTAATCCCTGTTAAAATGTTTTACTCCTTTACTCCCCTTTACCATTTTATCTTTGTCTCCTCTAGACACCTTGAGGCATGGAAGACCTTTAAAGTGTATTTATTAACTTTCTGACTGACTCACTGAATGAGTAACCACGAGGATGAAAGAATAAACGAATAAATAAGCATAGCTATTATTCCAGTTACTTTCTTGCCTTGCCCCCCTCTTATTCTTTCAAGTTATTTTAAGAAGACATTCATTGTAGTTAGCCATTTGCTTGCTCTTCATTGTATTTTGAATTTTTAAAAATAATTCTTAACATTATTTTAGCTTATAGCTTACTTGTCACCTTAAATACCTCAAGTTTAAGATTAAATAAAATTTAAATGAGTGTACTTTTATAAACCAGAGTCCCTGGATGTTGCAAACGGTTAAAGTACTTGACTGCTAACTAAAAGGTTAGAGGTTCGCATCCACTCAGAGGTGCCTCAGAAGAAAGGCCTGGTGATCTACTTCTGAAAAATCAGCCACTGAAAACCCTATGGAGCACAGTTCTATTCTGACACACATGGGTCACCATGAGTTGGAATTTACTGGAGGGGAACTAGTTACTGGTTGCCCTTATAAATATTTGGCACTAATGTAGTTTTCTTTTTCTTTCTTTCTTTTCCCCTCTCCTCTCCTTTGTCTTTTTAAAATATTAGGCCTAAAGAAAGTACAGTTTGTTCAGGCCAAAGAAGCATTTTCAGAGGGAGAAGAGTCTTCTTTCTTGTGATTCTTCATACTTCCCTTAAGGTTGTCAGTAAGTAACATCCAGAACCTGTTGTCCTTAAGGACAATTAAGCAATGTTCTCTTTTGCCCACTGTCTAGAGAAACTAACCAATCGTATACCTTCTGTGGATAATAAGAAAAGGTGAAAGAAGGGAAATATATAGGTTAGAAGTGCAAATGAAAAGAAAGCAATAAAGAATATGGAACCCATTTCTTACTAGTTAAGCTAAACTATTATTTGGTTTTAAGAAGACTTCAGGGGTTATTTTGGGTTTAAGGTTTAAAACTTATCTCAGGACAGTAGTTTCAGGGGTTCTTCCAGCCCCCTTGGCTCTAGAAAGTCTGGAGTCCATGAGAATTTGAAATTCTGTTCTCCATTTTCCCCCCTTTTAATCAGGATTTTTCTGTAGCATCTTTGATCAAAGTGTTCAGTAATGGTAGCCAGGCAAAATGTCTGCTTTGAGCATTATGCTCTTTTAAGAACTATCTATGTGGGAGCAAAGTGACAACAGCAACTGGAAAGATTAAATGAGACCCTTAGGGGGCAATGCTTGTGTGTTAACTGGGGATGAACAACTTGGAAAGGGAGGGTGAGAATGGTTGCGAAACTTAAAGAATTTGATCAATGTCACTGAACTGTACGTGTAGAAATGGTTGGGTTGGTGTATGTTTTGCTTTGTATATTCTCATTAACAACAAAATAAAATAAAATAAGAACATGGAACTCTTACTAAAGAGAATGAACAAAATGCTAATGAGGAGTATTGTGAAGTATAATATTAATAAATTATTGGCATAAAAAATCTGAAAAAGCATGGAAGTTTATGAAAAATGCAGAAAACACAAGCATGGAATTTTATGGCTAGGTGGTGTTTAGAAATTACATAATAAAAATATTTTATGCCATAGATAATATACATGGACTTTTTTTTCTCAAAGTAAATCAGCTAGTTTAGGGCCAAGGAAAAATTAGAATCTAGTTTTTCCTATTTTAAGCCTCCTTGTAGAGTAACTTTTTAAAAAATAGTTTGTTAATATAAGCTCTCTGAGGGCAAGGACTTTGTCTTCCTCATTGTGGTATACCTAGATGCTAGGTGATACCTGACCATATTGGACATTTAACTAATATTCCTGGGATACATGAATATGTATTGAATATATTGATTCATCTTCTTACATGGATGTCAGAAGAGACTCTGAAACTTGCTCTTGAAAGTCAGGTAGCTACAGCGAAAGGAAGAAATGATGAAATAAAAGAACTGAAAAGAAGATTTCAAAGGGCGACTCGAGAAGAAGACAAAGTAAAGTATCATAATGACATGCTAAGAGTTGGAGATAAAAAACCAAAAGGAAAGAACACACTCTGCATTTCTCAAGCTGAAAGAACTGAAGAAAAAATTCAAACCTTGTGTTGCAACAGTGAAAGATTCTATGGGGAAAATATTAAACGATGTAGGAAGCATCAAAAGAAGATGGAAGGAATACACAGAGTCATTATACCAAAAAGAATTGGTCGACATTCAACCATTTCAAGAGGTAGCATATGCTAGGAACCGATGGTACTGAAGGAAGAAGTCCAAGCTGCACTGAAGGCGTTGGCGAAAAACAAGGCTCCAGGAATTTCCGGAATAGTAACTGAGATGTTTCAACAAATGGATGCAGCCCTGGAAGTGCTCACTTGTCTATGCCAAGAAATTTGGAAGACAGCTACCTGGCCAACCTACTGGAAGAGATCCCTATTTATGCCTATTCCCAAGAAAGGTGATCCAACCAAATGCAGAAATTATCGAACAATGTCATTAATATCACACACAAGTACAATTTTGCTGAAAATCATTCAAAAGTGCCTGCAGCAGCATATTGACAGGGAACTGCCAGAAATTCAGGCCGGATTCAGAAGAGGATGTGGAACCAGGGATATCATTGCTGATGTCAGATGGATGCTGGCTGAAAGTTGAGAATACCAGAAAGATGTTTACCTGTGTTTTATTGACTATGCAAAGGCTTTTGACTGTGTGGATCATAACAAATTATGGATAGCATTGCGAAGAATGGGGATTCCAGAACACTTAATTGTGCTCATAAGGAACCTGTACATAGATCAAGAGGCAATCGTTCGAACAGAACGAGGAGACACTGCATGGTTTGAAGTCAGGAAAGGTGTGTGTCAGGGTTGTATCCTTTCACTGTACCTATTCAATCTGTATGCTGAGCAAATAATCCGAGAAGCTGGACTATATGAAGAAGAATGTGGCATCAGGATTGGAGGAAGACTGATTAACAATCTGCGTTATGCAGATGACACAACCTTGCTTGCTGAGAGTGAAGAGGACTTGAAGCAGTTAGTGATGAAGATCAAAGACCACAGCGTTCAGTATGGCTTACACCTCAATATAGAGAAAACAAAAATCCTCACAACTGAACCAATAAGCAACATCATGATAAACGGAGAAAAGATTGCATTTGTCAAGGATTTGATTTTACTTGGATCCACGATCAACGCCCATGGAAGCAACAGTCAAGACATCAAAAGGCACATTGCATTGGGCAAATCTGCTACAAAAGACCTCTTTAAAGTGTTGAAAAGCAAAGATGTCACCTTGAAGACTAAGCTGCGTCTGACTCAAGCCATGGTATTTTCAGTCACATCATATGCATGTGAAAGCTAGACAATGAATAAGGAAAACTGAAAAAGAACTGACACCTTTAAATTGTGGTGTTGGCGAAGAATATTGAATATACCATGGACTGCCAAAAGAAGGAACAAATCTGTCTTGGAAGAAGTACAACCAGAGTGATCCCTAGAAGAAAGGATGGAGAGAGTATGTCTTACATACTTTGGACATGTTATCAGGAGGGATGAGTCCCTGGAGAAGGACACCGTGCTTAGTAAAGTAGAGGGTCAATGAAAAAGAGGAAGACTTTCAAGGAGGTGGATTGACACAGTGGCTGAAACAATGGGATCAAGCATAAAAACGATTGTGAGCATGGCACAGGACTGGGCAGTGTTTCGTTCTGTGGTACATAGGGTCACTATGAGTCAGAACCAACTCGACAGCCCCTAATAGCACCACCAACAACATATTGATTCATGAAGACCTTATTTATGAAGGGTTGATGACAAGCCCCTGTCTTGGTCAGGGATCCCTAGAGAAATATAACCAATAAGATAATAAGACATATCTATATCTTTTCTATACACACACACACACCCACACACACTTCCCCAGAATGTTCCTTGCATGTGAGGATGGTGAGACTTCATCTCACATACTTTGGACTTGTTATTAAAAGGGACCAGTCCGTGGAGAAGGACATCATGCTTGGTAAAGTAGATGGTCAGTGGAAAAGAGGAAGATCCTCAACAAAATGGATTGACACAGTGGCTGCAACAATGGACTCAAACATGGCAATGATTGTGAGGATGGCACCAGACCAGGCAGTGTTTTGTTCTGTTGTACATAGGGTCACTATGAGTCAGAACTGACTTGATGGCACCTAACAACAACAATGATGACAGCACCTAGATATACATATATATATAGAAAGAGAGAGAGAGAGAGATTGAGCGAAAGATTTATTTCAAGGAATTATCTCATGAGATTGTAAGGGCTGAGGAGTCCAAAATTCATAGATCAGGTGAAAGTTGGAAATTCTGGCAGTTTTCTGCCCAAATTCCATAGGTCAGGTGACAGGCTGGAAATTCCTGTTTTGTCTAATTTGCTGTAGTGTAAAACTGGTGTCACAGTGGTTAAAGCAATGGACTGCTAACCAAAAGGTCATGGTTTGAAACCACCAGAGAGCTTCAGGAGAAAGATGTGGCAGTCTGCCTTTGTAGACATTTATAACCTTGGAAACCCTATGGGGTTGCTATAAGCTGGAATTGACTCAATGGCAGTGAGTTTGGTTTTTGTTTTTTAGAAAGCCAAATGAAATAAATATTAAACAGAAATCCATATTCCATGCAGAGTTACTGAAGAAGGTGAATTTATTAATTCACTTTGACTGGAGGTAGTTTTAGGAGAGACTTCCTTGAATTGTTGGCGTGTCAGTGTTGAGTTTATGATTGGAGGGACTGTATCCATAGGCAGGGATTAAGACTGAGGTTCTTAGTTCTCTTAATGTTCTCTATTTCTCCTCTTTTTCTCTCTCTTCCTCTAATTGTGTGTGTGTGTGTCTGTGTGTGAACGTGCACACCCATGCACACGCCCGTGCCTCAGGACAAACTAAAACCTCCAACCTTTTGGTTGGTGACCTAGTGCTTAACAATTTTTTCTTTTTTTTTTTTTTT
>NW_004444021.1:1527724-1551413 GCF_000243295.1 Trichechus manatus latirostris
GAGGCAATTAGCCATGCATTCCATTTCCTCCTCCTATTTCTAACTCTCCTTCTTCCTCTGTTGTTCCAGGTGAGTTGAGACCAATTGTTGTACCTCGGATAGCTGCTTGCAAGCTTTTCTTTCTTTCTTTCTTTTTAATTGTACTTCAGGTGAAAATTTACAGAGCAAATTAGTTTCTCAATAAACAGTTAATATGCAAATTGTTTCGTGACATTGGTAGCTAAACACTCTCCCCTTCTCCACCCCAGGTTCCCTGTTTCCATTTGTTCAGTTTTCCTGTCTGTTATTGCCCTCTTGTCCTTGCTTTTGGGCTGGTGTGACCATTTACTCTTGTATACATGATTAAATTATGAAGCACAGTTCTCACATGTGTTATTGTTTGCCCGATAGACCTGTCTAATTTTTCGCTGAAGGGTGATCCTTAGGAGTGACTTCTGTACTGAGTTGAAAGGGTGTCTGGAGGCCATAGTCTTGGGGTTTCTCCAGTCTCTATCACACCAGCAAGCCTGGCCCTTTTTTGTGAATTTAAATTTTGTTCTATGTTTTGTCCTGTTCTGGCCAATACCCTCTGCTGTGATACCTGTCAGAGCAGTCGGTGGTGGTAGCCGGGCACCTTCTAGTTGTTCTGGGCTCAGTCTGGTGGAGATTGCGGTAGTTGTGGTCATTAGTCCTTTGGACTAATCTTTCCCTTGTGGCTTTGGTTTTCTTCATTCTCCCTTGATTCAGCTAGGATGGGACCAGTAGATGTATCTTAGATGGCCGTTTGAAGGCTTTTAAGACCCCGGAGGCTACTCACCACAAGCAGATGTAGAACATTTTCTTTATAAACTATGTTATGCCAATCGAGTTAGATGTCCTCTGAGACCATGGTTCCCAGCCCTCAGCCTAGTAACTTGGTCCCTAAGGGAGTTTGGATGTGTCTGTGAAGCTTCTATGATGCTTGCAAGCTTTTAAGACCCCAGGCACTATGCAATGAGCTAGGAAGAGGAACAGAAGCAGTAAAAAAGATATTAGGCCAATTAACTGGGATGTCCCATGAAACCATGACCCTAAACCTCCAAATCAAGAAACCAGACCCCATGAGGTGTTTGGTTGTACAAAAGCAGCCTCAGCAGCTGCTCTCTCTCTTTTTAATAAAAATATGTATCATACATTTGCCAATTCAACTTTTTACAGGTATACAACTTATTAACATCAATTACATTAATCAGCTGTGCAACCATTACCCTTAATGTGAATTTTTCATCACCATAAATAGAAGCTCAGTGCTCCTTAAAAAATAACTCCGCCTCTCCCCCTCCTCCTGCTCTGGTAACCACCAGTAAACTTTGGTCTCTATGTATTTGCCTGTTCTTGTCTTTTTATATAAATGAGGCCATACAATAATTGTTCTTTTATGACTGATTTTTTTCACTCCACATAATGTCTTCAAGTTCCATCCATGTGGTAACGTGTATCAGGACTTCATTTCTCTTTCTGGATGAGTAGTATTCCATTGTATATATGTACCATATTTTGTTTACCCATTCATTCATTGATGGACGTTTAGGTTGTTTCCACCTTTTGCTAGTGCTGTAATGAACATTGGTGTATATATGTCTGTTCGCATAACTGCTTTCAAGGCCCTTGGGTTTATGCCTATCAGTGGGATTGCTGGGTCACATAAAAAAAGCCATTGCTGTTGAATCAATTCCGACTCATAGTGACCCTATAGGATGGAGTAGAACTGCCCCAGAGGGTTTCCAAAGAGCAGCTGGTGGATTTGAACTGTTGACTTTTTGGTTAGCAGCCATAGCCCTTAAGCACTGCACCACCAGGGCTCCAGTGGTAGCTCCATTTTTGGTTTTTTGAGGAACCACCACTCTGTTTTTCACAATGGCTGTACCATTTTGCATTACCATCAGCAATGGATAAAGGTTTCAATTTCCCCGCATCCTCGCCAACATTTGTTATTTTCTGTTTTTTATTTTATTTTTTTTAATCTTAGCCATCCTAGTGGGAGTGAAAATGTATCTCATTTTGGTTTTGGTTTGCATCTGTCTGTGGCTAACAATGTTAAGCATCTTTCCATGTGTTTGTTGGCCATTTGACTATCCTCTTTGGTGAAGTGTCTGTTCATTTCCTTTGCCCATGTTTTGGTTGCCTTATGTCTTTTTGTTGTTAACTTGTAGAAGTTCTGTATATATTTTAGAAATTAGACCTTATTGGGTCTATTGTTCCTGAAGATTTTTTCCCAGTCTGTAGGTTGTCTTTTTACTCTTTTGATAAAGTCTTTTAATGAACGTAAGTATTTAATTTTTATGAGGTCCCAATTATCTATTTTAACTTTTATAAGGTCCTAATTATCTATTCTGCTTGTGAATTTGTTGATGTGCTTGATAATCCATCATTGAAAAAATTAGTTTCATAGCTTCACCACTTTTTTTTTTTTTCCAGGAACTTTATGGTTTTAGATTTGATGTTTAGGTCCTTGATCCATTTTAAATTAGTTTTTATGTATGGTGTGAGATATGGATCTCACTTCATTATTCTGCTTGTGGAAATTCAATTTTTCCAGCACTATTTGTTGAACAGACTGTTTCCTCTCCTTTGAATGGACTTAGCACCCTTGTTGAAAATTAGTTGACCATACCAAAAAAAAAAAAAACAAACCAAACTGGTTACGTTCGAGTCGATTCTAACTCATAGTGACCCGATAAATGTATGGATTTATTTCTGGACTTTCAATTCTATTCCGTAGGTCTATGTGTCTGTCATTAAGCCACTATCAGGCTGTTTTGATCACTGTAGCTGTGTAATATGTTCTGAAGTCGAGAACTATGACACCTCCTACTTTGTTGTTCTTCAAAATTGCTTTGATATTCAGGGCCTCTTGCCTTTCCATGTAAAGTCGATGAGTAGTTTTTCCATTTCTGTAAAAATTGCTGTTGGAATTTTGATTGAGATTATATTGTGTCTTTTGTTTGCTTTTTTTAAAAAAATATAAGTATTTACTGTAATGGTAAGGAGCCCTGGTGGCACAACGGTTAAGCTCTCTTTTGCTAATTGCTAACCGAAAGGTCGGCGGTTCAAACCCACCGGCCACTCCACGGGAGAAAGACCTGGTGATCTACTCCAATAAAGATTACAGCATAGGAAACCCTATGGGGCAGTTCTACTCTGTCCTATAGGGTTGCTATGTGTCAGAATTGACCTGATGGCGCATAACAATAGCAACAACAGCTGTAATTGTTTAAAATGAATCTTCTTCCCTTTCATGGTTATTCCTATCAGTTCTCCATAATTCTCTTGGTGTTTGTGCTCAGTGTAAAAGGGAGTTGGCTTTTGGAAGCATCTCAAACCTTTGACCTGCAATTTACAACATTTACTTACTGACATAACCGAGAACAAACAAAAGAACATTTTTTAATATCCCCAGAGACTTTTCCCATTAACACCTAATTTTAGATTTTTTCAGTTCCTGCTTTTCACAGTCCTTGGGTGTTGCCAGTTCACACAAAGATTTCAAGTTGCACAAGAAAGCAATGAGAGCATATGGGACCAAAGTTCTGTTTTTCATATTCTCCATTTTAACCTTTATCTTTAAAATTTAATCAGTATAAAAGGAAATACACAATTTTTGTCTCCATTGTACAATGGGAGTGATATCCTCTTCCATTTCCCCAATGTTCCAGATGGCTGCCCAAACTGCAAATTTTAAATCAAGTTGACTCCTAAGAGCAGCTTGGCAAGTATTTTTACCAAGTGGAGGACAAAGGTTTCTAAGATGGAGCCAAAGGGCCAAATGCTACCCCAAGACTATTCATGCATCACAAATTAGGAGTTAAATAGTTTGTGTCAAAGAGCTCTTTGGCACTTCACCTGAGATATAACCCAGAGGGAAAAATTATGTGAGAAAGTATTTAAGTTGCATGAAACATTATGTAGCTGTTAAAGACTGGGATTTGTGCTTCCGAATATCTTCTAACCAGTTAACAAGATATAAAATGAGAAAGAGAAATAGAATTATTAAAGCCCACCTCTTCTCTCCGAGCTGTTTCTCCTGCTCCCTGAAAACAAAAGGAAAACATAACTTGTAAAAATCTTAAAGTGTTTATACATGTTTTGTTTGCTTAAAAAAAAAAATGACTATCAATTGCTCCATCCTGATTATGTATGAAATGGAAGTGGCTAAATACATTTTACTGCCTATCATGTTCACACTTCACAGTTCTGCAATTAATGACATTAAAACAAAACAAAAACACCTCTTATTCTTAAAACTTAGGTGGAAAATATTCCAAATCTAAGGGAAGTTTTACCTTTCAATGATTCTACTGTTTATGAATAATTGAGTCTCATTTTCTGCAAATTTATATTCTTAGTTTAATAAGAATCTTAAGACAGAAATAATTATGGTTTTCCCTAATAATCTGAGGTATTTTCTGTTTATCCAAATATTTTTGTCACTGGCTGTACTCTCTTTTCAGATAGTTTCAGCAATTAGATCACTGCTACATTTAAGAAACTGTGTCGCTTTTCTCCCAGAATATAAAATACATGGACCATATTTTAAATAGTGATGTTTCTTGTTTGTTGAGTTCTACTTGTGTGTAAGGATCTCTGATATGAATTTTGCACACATTATCTCCAACTTAGAGTTTTTTCATGTTTAAAAGGAAATAATAATGGTACCTCTTTAGGTTGTTGTGTGGAATAAGTGATTGGTAAATAAAAGCACTTAGAACAGTACTGGCCATATAGTAATATCTATATGTGTTAAATATTACTTAAAATAGTATTCAATATAATACATTACCTAATGATGTAGTTGATTTTTAACATTTGAAAGTTGATAAATTGAAGCTTAGGAATTTAAGTAACTTTCTCAAATTTCACAAAGGTGGTAAGTACGTTAACTAAAACTATTGCCATCGAGCCGATTCTGACTCATGGTGACCCCATGTGTTAGAGTAGAACTGCTCCATGGGGTTTTCTTGGCTGTAATCTTTATGGAAGTAGACACCTGGGCCTTTCTTCCATGGTGCCACTCAGTGGGTTCAACCCACCAACCTTTAGGTTAGTAGATGAGCACAAACTGTGCCATCCTGTTGTCCCAGGATACCACTCTGCCCAGACCGGACTGTCTTGCCAGGATATACAGCATAAATGTGAGGGAGGCACTGCACCTTGACACATGTGCTCA
The DNA here is from genome assembly GCF_000243295.1 of Trichechus manatus latirostris. NCBI lineage: Eukaryota > Metazoa > Chordata > Mammalia > Sirenia > Trichechidae > Trichechus > Trichechus manatus. The sequence continues at coordinate 1,532,910 of NW_004444021.1, forward strand.
GTTATGTAGATGCTTATCATGCTTACAGGAGAAGCACTTACCTGAACTGTGCTCTAAAATCTTTCATTCCGTTCTGTATTCACTGGTTGTTACTCCTGTCATGCTTAGTTGAGGATCAAAGAAAAAAAGGAAGCCCCTCAACGAGATGATTGACACAGTGTCTGCATCACCGGGCTCAAACATAGCAATAATGATTGTGAGGATGGTGCAAGACCGGACAACGTTTCATTCTGCTGCACACTGGGTTGCTATGAGTCCGAAGCAACTTGATGGCACTTAACCACAACAACAACACTTCTATTTTAAAGTTCTATTTCTGTTTTTGCTTTGTTGCTTTCTGGCTTTACCTCCTATTTCATTTTTCTTTTCCAAGTTAAAAGAAGAAAGGTTACTTTGGTTTAAAATAAATTCATCCAATTTATCACTGTGCAAACCAGAAAGTTTTTCTTCTACAGCTTCCCTGTGGTCAGTAGGCATGGCACAATTAGTCCAAAAGACTTTCTTAATTAGTTTGCAATTTTTAAGGATGATTAGGAGAGGCTTCATGGGAGAAAGACCTGGTGATCTGCTCCAGTAAAAATTACAGCCTAGAAAACCCTACAGGACAGTTCTGTCGTATGGGTCACTATGAGTCAAAAATCGACTCGATGGCACCTAAAACTACAATAACAACAAGGAATACACCAAGTGACCCTTAAAAGTTTAAGCTAGACTTGTATACTAGTGTTCATTGCAGCACTGTTCACAATAGACAGAAAGTGAACACAACCCAAATGTCCAACAGATGAAATGGATAAACAAAATGTGATATATTTATACAGTAGAATATTACTCAGCCATAAAGAGAAATGAAGTCTTGATACATACTACAGTGTGAATGAATCTTGAAAACATTATGTTGAGTGAATTAAGTCAGTCACAAAATGACAAATATATAATCCTACTTATATGAAATAATGTATAGAGACCAAAGTTTATTAGTGGTTATCACTGGTGGGGGATGGGGAGAAGGGGGAGTTTTTGATTAGAGGTAACTGTTTCTGTTAATGGTGGTGGAATAACTTGGAAACGGATAGTGGTAATAGTTGCACAGCATGGTGAATGTGACCAATGTCACTGAATTGTACATGTAAGAAATTGTGAATTGGAAAATGTTTTGTTATACATATATTTACCACAATAAAACAATTTTTAAAAGTTTAAGCTGACTTGCTTAAGCTACTGTGTGAATTTAGTTTGAAGATGTGAAACACAAAACCATTTTTGGTGAATATGGAGCTTAGAACCAAGAAACATATGACTGTTGTGAGGAGGAAGGCTCATCCTTCCACAAAACGGTAACAGAAAAGTATTTCATTTCAATTCTTGATGCTTCACATGAACTTTGAAAAAGTAAAATCAGACAGAAAGGAGCAATTTTTTTTTTAAGGTAAAAATCCACAAATCATGGAGAAATTTTTGGGAAAACCTCCTTTGAGTATTAATTTTCATCTTTCGTAGTATAGATATGTCTGCTTATCTAGTTAGGAGTTCATTCTGAGTCTTTAATTAGCAACTTGTAAACATGTCATTACTGGGAGAAACATCTAGAGGAAAAGTCACCCTGCTACTTCCTGCCTTTCAATCAGGAATATAGGCAGACCTTCCGTTACTATTCCTGTTTTCTCAGCCTTAGCCTTTATCCTACTGACCCAGAGATAACTTTTCCTAGTAATATGTTTCTCTAACAAGAATAAATCAAAAACAATTTTCTTATGCGAAGACTAAGTTTCTGTGGAAATGGGGGCTACCTAGATTGGCACTTCTCAAGATACTACTCTAAAATTATTACTTTCAATAGTTTCATGCTTTAAATATTGTAAGTAATCTATCAGGACATACTTTTATAATGTTTAACATATCCATAAGTTAATACATCTACATAATATAGTAAAGTTTCTGCTTTTCTACCCTGAGCCACAAATCCTTGAATGAATTAATCAGGTCAGCTTGACTTGGCATGGATAGCTTGAGAATATTTTAAAGAGCCGGAATTATTTACTTAGGGTGACTGAACACTTAGTATAAAATAAGAATGTTATAGAATTAATTTAGGAATAATTTTTATGTATACTAAAAAACTATAGAGTTCAAACTCAACTTTCAGGTTCTTATTTTTCAGTTATTCTATTTATGAGACTCAAAATATTCTTATATACTTAGTAATTTATCTAAATATTTTTTCTATGCATTCCTATCTCTTCTGTCCAGCCAATTCCCACATCCCTAACAAATATTTTTTATATTTTGCTCCATTTACCAGATTTTATGACCTTCAATTCTCCTCTCATGACTCAGAATCCTATGACTTGCGTATGTTTGAGCATGTGATATGTGTGGCTAGGGAGACTGGGATAAATGAGTGTTGATTCCGCCTGGCTGAAATCTCAGATTCAAGTCTCAATGGATACTTTTTGATTGTAAAAAATAATATGGTAGGGAATGATGCTAACTTCCAAAATTTCTCCAGTTCTCCAGAAAATTGTCAATTTATGAGAGATTTTTATTTTCTTTTTCAAATTTTCCACTAGTTTTTTATGTTGGAAATTATTTGTTAATGATGTTTTATTTTTAGTTTTGTTGTCTATTTCTGGTTTACTTTTCTTTATTAATTTTTTATGAAGCCAGTTCCATTCACAGATAGCATGTTCTAGATAGATACCTCTCTGTTAAATATGCAACATACGTTATTAAGATTTATTATCTAAGGGCCTTTTTGAGTTGTTGATATTGGATGCATAGATGAGTGAGGTATGCACTCGGCCCATATAGAGTTTACAATCTAGTAAGCAGAAATCATTACATGTACACTGATAGCTACTAATAAAAAATTAAGGGGGAGTCTAGTAGCCCCAGTGGTGTAAAGATTAAGTGCTCAGCTGCTAACCAAAAGATTCAAATCCACCCAGGGGCTCTGCGGGCAAAAGACTTGGCGATTTGCTCCCATAAAGAATACAGCCTAGAAAACCCTATGGGAAGTTCTGCTGTGTCACATGGGGTTGTTACGAGTTGAAATCAACTCCATGAAACCTACCAACAAGAACAACAGCAGGGACTCCTATGTATCTGACATGGAACTCATATTCAGGATATTCAAAGAATGCATATAAAACAAAAACAACAACAAAATTAAGGGATGGTATGAGAGAGCCACACCCTACCTTCTATGTGAAAAATAAAATAAGGAGAAATAAATTATTTCCAACCTGAGGAGTTGCTTTGACCTTTGAGGAACAAATTGTATTTTTTTTTTATTGTCAAATTTTTAGCATTTTATTATTAAAATTCAGAAAATCAGAAAAAACAATACAAGGAATATACATACTCACCTCTTATATTCAATTATTATTAACATTTTGTCATATTTGCTTCAAAGAGGTTAGATTTTAATGTTGGAAAATTTAGAGTGACATTCCAGTAAAAAGAAACTTTATAAGCAAAGGCACTGGTATGAGGACATTCAGGTGTTGTTTAGGAACAAGAAATTTAGGAGAACAGTGGATAAAAGGGAACCAAGATTATTATATAGCTAGTATCTGGATCACATGAACACCAACCTCAGGAATGTGTGTATATAAAGGGATGATGGGCACAGAAGGAATCTATAACTTATTTTGTGTAAAACACTATGCTACATGCTATTGGATATAAAATATTCCGAACTTTTTCTGTAGATAATAGAGATCTTTATCATCAGAGTTGCTCTTTGAAGAGAATTTCTTGCAGGTTGGGTAGAATGGCTTTTGGGTAAGAAAGAATTAGAGCATGGAGACCAGTTTAGGGGGCTAAAATAGTAGCTACATGACTGCTAGTGAAATAAAGCTATGCAAAAGGCATGCAGAACAAGAAAGTGTGAGTACTTTTTATGTTAACTTTCAACAATGTGGCAATGGACTTGGTATGGATCGCGAGGGGAAAGGAAGAGACAATACGAAGAAGAGTATAAAGCTAATATTTACTAAATACCGTGTGCCAAGAACTATGTTACTTACATTATTTTGTGTAATCTAAGTCAAATTCCATTATTTTTCTATTTTAAAAATAAGGAAACTAAGGCAGAAAGGGGTTAGAAAACTTACCAATAAAAAGAACTTACAAGTCAGTCTTGTTTGATTCCATATTCTCTCCTTTTTCTACATTACTTTCCTGAAATGCAGATTTTGAGTCTTAGTGAAGGAAAAAATTATGATGCTATTAATAAGGACAAGAGGAAAAGTGGCCATGGAGAATGATGATGAGTTTGGACATTGTATCAGAAACTCTGGTTGTCCTTCAGTATCCATTCTTCTCTTTCTCCATAGTAAATTATCTTCCAGTTTTTAACTATCTGGAAAAAAAAATTGTTTTCTAGCTTCTTTTGCAGATGGTGTGGACATGTTAAAATTTCAGACAATGCGGAAATAGATAAAATTTTAAGTGCAGTTTCCAGGGAGTGTCCTTAAACAAAAAAGGCATTCTCTTTTCCACACCTCCTCCCTGATTGGTGGAAGGCAGAGCTCATGGCCAAAGCTTCAGCAACAATACTGGCTCATGAAAGCCATATCAGAGACCAATCCCATAGAAGTAGTTTGGATTCCTGCCACTGTGAAGTGAGAGAGAATAAACTTGTTCAAGTCACAATTATATTGTAAGTTCTGCCACATGAAACATAATCTCATCCTAGCTGATGTAAACATACTGATTTTGATTTCTCATATGTTGCTTCCTCAAATAGTCTTTCTTCCTATTGTCCAATTGTATCATTATGCAGCATTTGAAATTAGAATTATTTATATCTCCATTTCTTTTATTGATTGGGAGTCGATTTGACTTCCAGACAAGTCTTCATTCTGGGAAACTCTCAGCAAGTTTCTTAGGTCTTACCCTTTACCTCTTCCAGGTTTTCTCTTATTCTGGAGCCTACTCAAAACTGGCAGTCTTCCTGAGTCACTTCATAGGTTAGTTGGAGAAGTATTCTCAAGTGTAGTATACTGCTTCCAAAATCTAAATATGCTCACCAACTCTTGTGTCTCTTTTTTTAGAGGTAACTGGTACAAGATGCAATAACTTGTTCTTTACCTTAAATAGGATGACCTGAAAATCAGCACAGTGTTCAATTCCTAAAACCTCCTCTAATGTAACCAACCCCTAAATCTTTGAAGATTTTTCTTTAAATGTCTAATTCAAATGTGTATAATAAGCCATCCAAAGTACTTGCACTTCATGCTCACCAGGTCCAATTAGCATAATGTAATATTCCTTATAAATACTAAACAGAGTGACATTCTCTAGAATATGAAGATATCAAGCTTCCTGTGTACTATATTTGACAGTGACAGAGAAGCAATTTAATTTAATATAGTCTTGGACTATGACTGTGAATGCTTACTTCTGTCTTTTCCACATAAAGGCAGACTGATTTTGATTCTCTTTATGGATGGGAATTGAAAAAAGCATATTCACCAGATCAAAAGATACATATTAAGTGTCAAGTGTTGTAAGTAGCCCTGGTGGTGTAGTGGTTAAGCGCCCAGCTGCTAATCAAAAGGTCTGCAGTTCAAACCCACCAGGCACTTCGTGGGAGAAAGATATGGCAGTCTGCTTCCATAAAGCTTTACAGCCTTGGAAACCTTATGGGATGTTTCTACTCTGTCCTACAGGTTTGCTAGGAGTCGGAAATGACTTGACAGTAGAGGGTTTTTGGCTTTTTTGGTCAAGTGTTGTGTTGATGTCTTCAAATAAAATAGCACATCCAACATAGCCACTGAAATTGGGGCTACTGGTTATGTCTGTTGTAGTCCATCATCAACCATAAAGGTTTTGCTGAAGCTATGCAAATGAACTGAATATCATGGAAACCATTATATTTGTACCTTAAATCTTGGAGCATTAACCTCTGTAACTCTAGCAGTGATGTGCTTTTGTTTCTGAAATTACGGTAATGGGAAGTGTCAGGGTTTTCACTTAGTTCTTTTTATAGTACCATAATGGCTGTTACTCCACAGATCAGGGAACAAACGTAAGTGTTTCGCCGTTTGCAAAGTGTCATCCCAATTAGGCACTTGGGGATTAAGGAAATGACCACAAAATGGATTTCTGGATTTGGGACCTGAATTCTGTCTATTGTCAGGCCCCCATTAGCTCGCACTGTAACTGGGAAGACATGTTTGCTTTTTTTGTCCGTTGATATCAATGTCAAGTTAGATCTTAGGGCACTGAAAAGGTCTGAGTATTCTCCTTTCCCATGTGTACAGTTGTTCTCGTAAATACTTTCAAGTCCTTTAGGGGAAAGTGGTGGAATACTTTATTGTATGTGCTTGCTATGCTCTTGCAGAATCTTCTTCACATACAACCATTTTTGTGACACCTGTCACTAAGTCCAACCCCCACGCTCATGGGGAGGGGAATTAAGTTCCAAGTCTTGAAGTGAGGAATATTAAAGAATTTATGGACAAACCATCACAATGTCTGATGGTACAGACATTGCATTCTTTAATGTGTATTCTATTTATTCTCTTTGTTGCATTATTTCTCTTAGAATTGATGGGAACAACAAAAACAAAATGAATTCCTCAACTCAATTATCCTTATCCTTTTTTGGCTTGATATTACATTTTTTTTTAATGTTTAAGATAGATTATTTCCAGCTGAATCACCAGGTTATTTCAGATGGAAAAAATCTATCCTAAACAAAAATATTGTATTAATTAGGTCAGTGTTTTTTATTCTGGCTGTGGAGGATATTATATTTTATTGTTGTTTTTGTTTTGTGCCAGTATCTCTGGTCTGCATTAAACCTAGTAAACAGAGTCTCCAAGGAGTGGGCCTAGCCATCTGTATTTTTAATAAACCCAACAGCTTATATCTGCTTGTCTGATTTGAGAATTGCTGGAGTTGAATAACTTTATCTTTGTCTTAAAACATAACTTTCAGAGGTCTCTTTTTATTGTATTTTTCTGGTCCATTAATGTTCATAAAATGTACATTGAGATGATAACCTAGGACCTAATAAAATAATATCAGTTTCAATTTAATTAATTACTCATATTTTTAAGTAACTATGATCTCTCTTTCTAGGCCTTTGTGGCCTTCACACAGTAGGATCATCAATTACTGGTGCTGGTTTTATAATGGACTTCTTTCTGAATTCTATTCTTAGAATCTAAATGTATTGGGGAAAAGAGAAAAATCTTACTGAGGATTTGGATTTTACTGACTCTGTGATTTTTATGTTATGGCTGTTTAGACTCAGAAAGACGTATCTCAATTACTCCATATCATTCAGCGCTATTATTATCCTGTTTTTATTTATTTTTTTTTTAATTTTAAGTAATATTTGCAAATATTTAAAAAATAAGATAATACAGAACATCTAAAATGAAAAGGTACAATCCATTTTCCATGTCTGCCTACCCCTAGTCCTGTTTCTATGAAACAACCTCTTTGTCTTAGGCTGGGTTCTCTAGAGAAGCAAAACCAGTAAAGTGTGTAAATATATATAGAGATTCATATCAAGGAAATGGCTCACGCGGTTGTAGAGGCTGGAATGTCCCAAGCTGTGGGTCAGGATAGAGGCTTCTCCTGATTCATGGAGCTGTAGGGGCTGTCGAACCCAAGATTGACAGGTCAGAGAGCAAGGCTCTTGCTCACAGTCTGCGAAGATCAGTGAATCCCAAGATCGGCAGGCAAGACAGCAGGTAAGCTGCTAGCGCAAGTCCCAAGAACTGGAGGTCAAACAGGAGCCAGCTGCAGAATCCAGCATTAGCAAAAAGCCCACAAGCTTTGACAGAATGTCCACTTATATTCGATGCAGGCCACACGCCCAAGGAAAATCCCTTTCAACTGACTGGCTACTCACAGCAGATCCCATTATGGAGGTGATCACAATGTCATACGACTGCCAAACCACTGAGAATCATGGCCCAGCTAAGTTGACACACAACCTTAACCATTACACTCTTTTAACTATTTCTAGTTTTTTCCTCATTGTAGTTATTGCCACATTTATACATACATTTAGCATAATGTAGTGGCTAAATGTGTGGAGTATAGAACCAGATTATTGGGGTCAAACCCTGGCTTCACCACTTATTAGCTGGATGACTTTGGGTTTCACCTTCTGTGCCTCAGTTTCCTCATCTATAAAGTAGAGATGAAAGTATCAACTTTATAAATTATAATACATAAAAGTACCTTAGAATAGTGTTTGCATGTACAACATGTAGAATAAGTGTTACCAAAATCCATTGCCAGCAAGTCGATTCCAACTCGTAGCAACCCTATAGGACAGAGTAGAACTGCTCCATACAGTTTCCAAGGAGCACCTGGTGGATTCAAAATGCCAACCTTTTGGTTAGCAGCCATAGCTCTTAACCACTACACCACCAGGGTTTCCAGAATAAGTATTAGTTATTATTAATACCTCCAAATTTCTAAATACTGTAGATATACCATTGTTTTTTTGAATCAGCAACTTTAAATATTCTCTATTGATGAGATGAAGATTTAACTAACTTAAGCAAGGTTGCCTGGCTGTTCCATAGCAGCTACTTTTGTGCATATTTTAGGTCATGACTTCCTTGTTTCTATTACTTCATTCAGTACTTTTCTATCTACTTACCCTTTTCCAGAAATGTGTTGAAATGTCCTGTACACTGACGGTTTACTCCCATTCTCTTTATTATGTTTATTTACTAAGTATTTTACTATTATTTGAGTGGAGTATTGGATGTAATAAGATACATAATATGAGCTTAGTTTGTCATATTGCAATATTAACCAGAATTTGAATTTTAGAACAATATATAGATACTCTTAGTAAATCTAGAGTGACATAAAAGAAGGGCAAATGATATGCATTTTTATGTGACTAGGGAAGATAGAGAAACCCAAGCAAAATTACTTTTGAAAGTTACCTAAGTTTTCTGATGCTTACCTTTACCATCTGTAAAATGGAATGGTTGAACAAGATGGCTTCTAAATTCCTCCCAACTTTAACAGTCTATCATTATATTGTTTTTCCTTGGAAATCTCTATATTTGAGTGAATAAATCTCAAATCGAGTATCTATTTTTTCTAACACCAACTACGAGGATATAACAAATACACACTTTTCCACTAGCTACCTTGAGCTACTCAGATCTCACAAGTTAAAATGACACTGTCTTTCAGACTGCCACATTGAGCAAGACTTCAGATGCTAGCTGCAAGCTTAGGAGTCCCTGGGGCTCCTCTAATTTCTGACCTGCTGGCTACAAATTTGGGGCTTCCCTCTAAGCTTAGGGGTCCCCAGCTTCTCTTCGTATCTGACCTGCTGGCTTTGTAATTCATCAAGACAACTCAAAGAACTCATGGAAAGCACTATACTTAAGATTTACAGCTTTATTTTAAAAGGCACAAAGCAGGATCAGCATAAGGAAGATATGCATGGGACAAGTTCTGGGAGGGTTCCCAGTGCAAAGCTTTCATATCCCAAAAAGGGCACGTCACCTTCCTTTCAAAAACTGGAAAGCTAATGGAGATTCAGTGTCCAGAGCTTTTATTGGGAAAAATGTAATGCACACTCCAGCTCCTCTCCTCTGAGGTCTGGGTGTATCATGAGTAATTATGAGGTGAGTTTTTCTGGCCATGTAATCATGTGGTGATCATCATGAGGTAAGTCCGTCTGGCCTGGCCAGGCCCCCTACTCTAGAGTCGTGTCTCAGCATAACCTTTCCAGTCTGGAGTCCTTATCGAGGACACTTAAACCATTAGGAAAATGCCAAGATTTAGGAATTCTCTCAGGAACTGATAGCAGAGACAAAATTATTTGGGTAAGTTTCAATTCCAAATCCCATAATGTTCCTTTTCACCAAACTATGCTGGCCTTATCAGGTTTGATACTACACAATCTATACGTATTGCCTTTTCTCTTTTTATCCCCACAGTGTTCATGTCTACACACTAAATTTGAAAGATAATGTAGAAACATTCTTCTGTCCCTTTTTAATAATAAACTTCCTTCAGGGGGAGTAATGAAAAAGAAATAATTTATAAGTGTTTACCCTAATTGTAGATAAAGGGTTGGGCTCAAAAGTGACCATTCTTGTTACACGTATTTTGGGAATGTATGTATTATGGGTTCATGTATATGTTGTGCCATAAAGCTGGCAGAATATTACTTTTTTCAGGAAAGATTACTTGACCTCTCAAACTGAGTTAGATATGCTGTCTGTATATTTTGTAGCCAATCAAAGGCAGACATCCAGGGTTCATCATGATTTTTCCAGATTCTTTACAGTCAACATTCAATCAATTCATTAACAACTATGGTTTACCTTTTCTTCCTATCTTCATCAATACCACCCTTTGTCAAGTCACCCTATATCCCTCTAGCCTCCTGCACTAGTCTCCTAACTGGTCCCTTTACTTCTATACTTTCCCCTACATTCCCCAATTCTGAAATGGCTTCCCAACACACCTAGTATAAAATCAAACTCCTATCATGGCCTATAAGCCCTTTCTAATCTGGCCTGACCGCCTGCTACCTTATCTTCTAACAGTCTGTCTCTCTTTTCTTTACTCTATTCCCACCATACTGGCCTTCTTAGTATTCTTCTAATATGCTAAACCCTTTCCATCCTTCCGGCCTTTACACTTGTATCCTGTGCCTGGAATGGTCTTCTCCCAGATCTTTACATGACTGATGCCTTCGCACGATTCAGTTCTTTGCTCAAATGCCGTCACCTCAGAGTGGCCTTCTGAGAGAATGACTGTTGCACTTCGTCCCCTGGTATTCTGTTCCTTTTATCTTAATTTATTTTCTTCATACCATTTACTAGTTTCTGGTATCACATGATTTATTTATATTTGACACTCTCTTTTTCTTCCAAAGAATGAAGGCAGGGTAGGGTTTTTGCCTGCCTCGTTCACTGCTGTTTCCAGCATCTAGGATAGTGCCTCACACATAATAGGCACTTAATGAATATTTTTACAGCTGTCCTCCTTATCCATAATTTCACTTTCCACAGTTTCAGTTATCTGTTGTCAACCGTGGTCCACCATGCTTGTGTTCAGGTAACCCTTATCTTACTTAATAATGGCCCCAAAGCTCAAGAGTAGTGATACTGGCAATTCAGATATGCCAAAGAGAAGCCGTAAAGTGCTTCTATTTTATTATTAGTTATTGTTGCTAATCTCTTACTGTGTCTAATTTATAAATTAAATTTTATCATAGGTATGTATGTATAGGAAAAACATAGTATATACAGGGTTTGGTACTATCTGTGGTTTCAGGCATCCACTGGGAGGGTCTTGGAACGTATCCCCCAAAGATAAAGGGAGGCTACTGTACGTTAAAATCTAATTGTTTAATTGTTTTTAATCTCTAATAGTCTATAAGAAATTACAGACAGGGACCATGCCAGCCCAATCAATGTTTTCTCCTCAATGCTTACTAGAGTGCTTGGCAAAAATAACTCTGTGCTAAAGAAAAAAATCGAAGGAAGAAAAGTTTCTGAATTCAATGATAAAAATCCTATTTGGAAAACTACTTCTTATGACATTTATACTAAATATTTTATAAATTGTAATAAATCATTGACTTCTTGGCACTTCTAGGCTGACTGCACTTTGAATAATTTTAAAAATATGGTCATTTTGTTTATTCAAAATGTATTCAAATTTTATATATGACAGTCACATTGTAAGTATTTGTATGTGTGTGTTTTATTACACCTAAGCATCTTGAACCTATCAATGTCCTGCTATAAATTGTTCACACTATGTTAGAAATGAGGACACACCCTACTGTGCTATCAACTAACTTTATGAACTCGAGTACTTACTGAATGCCAGTGTATTTCATCTTCTTCATCTCTAAACCGAAAGGAATACTATCGATGATCTCCAAAATTCAATGTTCTCGTCATCCCATTGTGAAAATATTAATAATATTGGCTTTCCATAAATGAGTAGATGAGTAAATATTAATCACATAGTCACACTTTAGCATTATTTGTAGATGGGTAGCTCCTGAATAATTGTTTCAGGAACATTTTTTTGATGTGTGGGCAATACTTAAGCAGTAGAATGTCCTTCCATGAGCTATGTTCATTAGCACTTGTGTTGTCTGTATGGAAAATGCAAGCAGAGGCTCTTCAGCTTAGGCAAGGTTACTGACTCTCATAACTTTACTTGCCTGTTAGGCTGTGATGATTTATTAAGAGAGATGCATTTCTTTGGATTAAGAAAATCGTCTTAGGAAAATTCTAAAAACTAAAATTGTTTCTTTATAGTATTGTATAGTAATACTTACAGGCGTAAAAAAATCCATTGGTTCTTTAGATAAACAAATCATATATTCAGTGATGTTCAACCCTCAATTATATCCTCTTACTTATGATATGTGTAATAGATCCTTATTTCAACTAGGTTTTTACTTTCCTAAATATCACTTTTGAGCTAGCTAATTATAGTTCTTTCTCTTGGACTGCTCTAACTCCTTCAAATCTCATTTAATTTGGAAGCCAAATTGCAAAAGCAGGACTACGAATATGGTTAAAAGTGGCCATAAAGGAGTTACTTTACAAGGCATTAATTCTTTGATCATTAACATTTCAATATCTGTTTCAGTCATCTAGTGCTGCTGTAACAGAAATACCACAAGTAGATGACTTTAACAAAGAGAAATTTAGTCTCTCACAGTCTAGTAGGCTACAAGTCCAAATTCAGGGCATCAGCTCCAGGGGAAGGCTTTCTCTCTCATCTCTGGAGGAAGGTCCTTGTCATCAGTCTTCCCCTGGACTAGGAGTTTCTCAGGCACAGGGACCCCAGGTCCAAAGGACACGCTCTGCTCCTGGTGCTGCTTTCTTGATAGTATAAAGTCCCTCAATCTCTCTGCTCACTTCTCTCTTTTGTATCTCAAAAGATACAATCCAATCTTGTAGATTGAGTCCTGCCTCATTAACATAACTGCCACCAATCCCACCTCATTAACATCAGAGAGGTAGGATTTACAACATATAGAAGAATCACATCAGATGACAAAATGGTAGGCAATCACAGAATACTGGGAACCATGGCCTAGCCAAACTGATACACATATTTTTGGGGGACACAATTCAATCCATGACAATATCATCCTAATTTTTTTAGGAATAACAAAATATTGGTGACATACATTCAGTTTGAGCTTTACTAGGAGCTTATTAGTAGGCAGAAATAGATGTTATAGGCTACACATTATGATTAGAGGGATGCACTTTAAAAAAATAAAGCAAGCAAAAAATAAGAAAAAAAAATAAAAACAAAAACCCATGATGCCATAATAGATCCCTGTATATCTTGAAAGTGTTTTGGTTTTACAGAGTCATCTATTACGTTGAAACTATCTCCACATTGCATCGTGTAAGAAGCAGTATCAGAATATCAGTACAAGTGGGTATTCAGCTGTATTTTGAAAGTTTAAAAGAGAAATCAGGCATTATGCTGAAGGTCAGTATCAAGCAGATCAGGCTGAGTCAAGAGCACAGCAATAGAAAAGGCTGGAGAAATTGTGGGTCGGAATTACAGTGTACTGGATTGTATTGGGCTGTTATTCAATCTGTTGTCATGCAGCTTTTCTTCCTCTCTGCCAAGATCGTGGATAAATTCTGTTGGCTTTATCTGCACTAAAGACCCAGGATTCTTCTCTTGTTTCCTGTTTTTACTGATTATTGCTAAAATTTTCGGTGGCCACGTCTGCATGATGCTGAGTTCATGTACATTGTAGCTTATGTATTATGCTTTAGGTTAAAAAACAAAACAAAACGAAAAACAGAAAAAAACATTGTGGAAGCTGGGAGTCCTGATGCTTCCCCAGGCTCAGCCCACAGCCACTGAGCTCCATCATCTTCCCCTAGGGTATTGCTATGAGGCTGGAAGCAAGTCCTCATTTTTGGCTTTTGGAATCCTGCCCCTCTATCCATTCCAAAGTCACCCTACCCCATGATGTAAAGCATAACCTCTACAAAAAATTTGGGCACTTACAAAAAGTCCCAAAGTGGAATTAATTTCAAGTGACTTTGATTTTCTACCCTACAAAAATCTTTGAGGTAAGAATATTTAAATGGCCCAGCAACATGCTTAGAAATAAAGGAGAGAAAAGTAGAGAGGCATCACAAATACATAACACAATAATTTATCCAGTCATTTTCCCCTACTAGTAAACATTTCTGTTCCCATGATCTCACTCTTAAAATGCTCCACGCTTTCCTTCCAAATTACTCAACACTTTTCCCATTTTTCTTCAAGTCACTACCATAACTTCTTCAATGAGCTTTAGCTTTTACAATAGACAACAGGAGCAGATGGCATTGAACAGCTTTTGTTTTGCCCCGTAAAAATAAATATTTGTGACACGGAAATGCAAAGGGCCCCAGTACTTACTTGAAAGAGGAATGGGAAGAGACACAAGTAAACAAATACAAATTAATAGCTCAGCAAACTATTTTGCCACAGAATTTAGAACTTCATATAAACAAGGAAAGGAAAGAAGAATGTCTTATTCCCTGTCCTGATGGGAGGCCAGGCCAGTCATGGACTCAGCTTCTCAGGTCTGTGAAGACAGTGCAGAGTTCTAAGAGTGTCTCTTACACCACTACACCTGGTGCCAGAGGGCAAATATCAGAGAATTAGCCGAGGTGATTTACAAAACCAAGGGATGATAGTGTGTCTGAGGCTAAAGATTAAATATTAGTGCTCTAAAGATGAGAATTTGAAGTTGAGGAACCACGTCAAACAAAGATCAAGCTATTGGCAGCATGGTGTAATGGCACAGACCGGGGAAATTCCAACGATGTGGATCGATGGTCACGGCTGGATTATATGGTTTCAGATTTGTCCAACAATCCTCCATCCTTCCTTCCTTCCTTTTCTTTCTTTCTCTCTCCCTCCATCCTTTGCTCCTTCCCTCCTTTCCCCCTCCTTTCTTCTTCTTCTTTTTTTTTCTAAATAATAGCCCAAGAAGAAGAGAAGTAGAGAGTGCATTTGTGTCTTGATTTCATAGGGCTCAGAAAAGTGAGTGAGTCCATTGGCCAGAATGTAGGATCCCAGCAAGAGGTATGTCTTGCAGTTGTTCTTAGACGTAGGGTAGGTCCTCTGCCTTCTGATAAGCTTCATGCTTATGTGAAACCCCACAACCAGAGTGGGGTAAATATGCTGATGGAGTAGGGAATCACAGTGAGTCTACTCAGGTCTGATGACAAATTCTAAAGTGAAATAGAAAGTATAAATCATCTAGCTGTTAACAAAGTTTCGAGTTCCTAGTTGGGGCATATCAACGAGTGTGGGAGATCTGACCGGTGGTTATCTGTCCCTAGCCTTGCTCTATTGTGTATGAGTCTGGTCTTCACCACCAACTGGCCACAAGAAGTACTTATTGGGGCTTTGAATGGCATTTGTTGGATTAAACCAAATAATGTAAATGAGATGGTCAATATAAACACCTTCATGTCTGACACAAACAGATAATCAATATTCTTATATTAGGCACAAGTCTGTATTAGGGCAACCCCATGCACGACAGAATCAGACCATTGTGATCCATATTCTTTTATGTTTATTTTGATTTAACTTAATTTTATTTTATTTGGTGGAAATATACACAGCAAAGGATACACATTTCATTGGCTGATTTTTCAGAAATAGATCACCAGGGCTTTCACCCTAGCTTGTCTTAGTCTGGAAGCTCCATTGAAGCCTGTTCTAGAAACACACAAGCCTCTACTGACAGGTTGTGGCTGCACTTGAGGTACATTGGCTGGAATGGAACCTAGGTCTCCTATACGAAGGGGAGAATTCTACCACTGAGCCACCACTAGTCACCACGAGTCAGGGGTTGACTCGATGGCAGCTAACAAACAACAGCATGTATTAGGGGATTGCACAGCAGCTGCCCAAGACCCAATTATGAGAAAATAAGTTCAGTGACATTTGTTTATTCAAAGGGATTTTTGTGGTAAATAGCATAATCTCCAGAATGATTTATGAAGATAAAATTTTGAGTAACCCAGTTACTCAAAAGTCAGAATACCATGGTCAGAGAACATCAGCAGCAAGTCCAGTAGGTTGCCTGCTCTAAAACAACCAGTGACGTGGGGGTATGAACCCAGTCCAGTGTTCTGGTAGGGGTTAAGTTCTGGTGAGGTAAGCAGCCCCACGTACCAAAGCTAGGGAACATTGGGTCTGAGAACCAGGGGGACAGAAATTGTCACATACAGTTATCCCAAAGGATGGAGTGTTTATAGTAGTGAGATGACAATTTAAAAATAGATTTGCCCTGCACTAAACATATCTGAATTCCAAAAGAAATGTGATTGTACATCTAATCAGGAAAATCTGACAGTAAAGAGAAACACACACACATAAACGTACACATGCACACACATTCACACAAAGTGGCCATTATATTACTGACAATAAACTTCTTAAAACATTTGATGTCCCTATCGAAATAGGAACTTGATAACATTACTGTTTAAACATAGAACCATCATACTTCAACACACATATTCAAATAATCAACAAGGAGAGCTGCTTGTATCTTTCTTTTTGTAGTAATTGGAACTTGGAATTTTTATATAAAGACTCACCATAACCCCAAAGATGGTCTCATCTTGTGTCATTACATTCAGTTCAGCTGTTTCATGGAATTTTTTATTGTCACTGAATTTATGGTATTCATACATGTATCATCTGTTTTTACAATATATTTTTTGTTGAAAAAAAATTTTTTTAATTTTGCTTTAAATGAAAGTTTACAGTTCCAGGTAGTTTCTCATACAAAAATTTATACACACACTGCTATGTGACCCTAGTTACTCTCCCCATACTGTGACAGCACACTTCCTCCTTTCTACCCCAGATTTCCTGTGTCCATTCAACCAGCTCCTGTCCCTTTCTGCCTTCTCATCTAGCTGCTGGACAGGAGCTGCCCATTTAGTCTCATGTATCTACTTACTTGAGCTAAGCACACACTCTTCATGAGTATCATTTTATGTCTTATAGTCCAGTCTAATCTTTGTCTGAAGAGTTGGCTTCAGGAATGGTTTTAGTTTTGGGCTAACAGAAAGTCCGGGGGCCATGTCTTCTGGGGTCCCTCCAGTCTCAGTCAGACCGTTAAGTCTAGTCTTTTTACATGAATTTGAGTTATGCACCCCACTTTTCTCCTGCTCTGTCATGGTTTGAATTATGTCCCCCAAAAAACGTGTGTATCAATTTGGCTGGGCCATGATTCCCAAAATTGTGTGGTTCCCTCCATTTTGTGATTGTAATTTTATGTTAAAGAGGATCAGGGTGGGATTGTAACACCACCCTTACCCAGGTCACATCCCTAATCCAATGTAAAGGGAGTTTCCCTAGGGTGTGGTCTGCGCTACCTTTGACCTTACAAGAGGTAAAAGGAAAGCGAAGCAAGCAGAGAATTGGGGACCTCATACCACCAAGAAAGAAGCACCAGGAGCAGAGCACGTCCTTTGGACCCGAGGTTCCTGCACAGAGAAGCTCCAAGTCCAGGGGAACACTGATGAGAAGGCCGACAGAGAGAGAAAGACTTCCCCTGGAGCTGACGCCCTGAATTTAGACTTTTAGCCTACTTTACTGTGAAGAAATAAATTTCTGTTTGTTAAAGCCATCCACTTGTGGTATTTCTGTTGTAGCAGCACCAGATAGCTAAGGCATGCTCCATCAGAGACTCTCTGTTTTGCAGTGCAGTCATTGGTGGTAGTTGAGCACCATCTAGTTCTTCTGGTCTCGGGCTGATGGAGTCTCTGGTTTATGTGGCCCTTTCTGTCTCTTGGGCTAATACTTTTCTTGTGTCTTTGGTGTTCTTCATTCTCCTTTGCTCCAGGTAGGCTGGGACTAATTGATACATCTTAGATGGCCACTCGCTAGCTTTTAAGACCCCAGACGCCACTTACCAAAGTGGGATGCGGAACATTTTCTTAATAAACTTTGTTGTGCCAATTGACCTAGATGTCCCCTGAAAGCATGGTCCCCAAACCCCCACTTCTGTTACTCTGTCCCTTAAAGTGTTCGGTTGCATTCAGGAAACTTCTTAGCTTTTGGTTTAGTCCCGTTGTGCTGACTTCCCCTGTAGTGTGTGTTATCTTTCCCTTCACCTAAGATATTTCTTGTCTACTATCTAGTTAGTGAATACCCCTCTCCCTCTCTCCCCACCCTCGTAACCATCAAAGAATGTTTTCTTCTGAGTTTAAACCTTTTCTTGAGTTCTTACAATAGTGGTCTTATACAACAGTTGTCCTATGTGATTGAGTAATTTCACTCAGCACAGTGCCTTCCAGATTCATCCATGTTATGAGATGTTTCATGCAGTCACCGTTATTCTTTATTGTTGTGTAGTATTCCATTGTGTGAATATACCATAATTTGTTTATCCATTCGTCTGTTGATGGGCACCTAGGTTGTTTCCATCTTTTTGCTATTGTGAGCAGTGCTACAATGAACATG
>NW_004444021.1:1553956-1554869 GCF_000243295.1 Trichechus manatus latirostris
GATACTTTTAATTTCAGTTGGATGTGTTGTGATATCACTCATCTCATTTCTTATTATGGTTATTTGCTGCTTCTCCTGTTTTTCTTTTGTCGGTTTGGCCAACAATTTATCAATTTTGTTGATCTTTTCAAATAATCAGCTTTTGGTCTTGTTAACTCTCAGTTGTTTTTCTATTCTCTATTTTGTTTAATTCTGCTCTAATTTTTATTATTTGCTTTCTTCTGGTGCCCAAGGGCTTCTTTTGCTGCTCTCTTTCTACTTGTTCGAGTTGTAGGCTTAAGGTTTGGATTGTGGCTCTTCCTTCTTTTTGGATGTGTGCATTTATTACTCTAAATTGACCTATGAGCACTGCTTTTGCTGTGCCCCAAAGGTTCTGGTAGGATGTGTTTTCATTCTCATTTGATTCTACGAATTTCTTTACTCCAGCCTTAATTTCTTCTATAACCCAGTAGTTTTCAAGCAAGGTGTTGTTCAGTTTCCATGTGTTTGATTTTTTTTCCCTTGCTTTTTCTGCTATTGATTTCTACCTTTATGGTTTTATTGCCAGAAAAGATGCTTTGTAATATTTTGGTGTTTTGGATTCTGTTAAGGATTACTTTATGACCTAATATGTAGTCTATTCTGGAGAACGTTTCTTATGTGTTGAAAAGAAAATATACTTGGCTACTGTTGGGTGGAGTGTTCTGTATATGTCTATGAGATCAAATTGGTTGATTGTGGCATTTAGATCTTTGGTGTCTTTATTGAGATTCTTTCTGGATGTTCTGTCCTCCACTGAAAGTGGTGTGTTGAAGTCTACTATTATTGTGGAGCTGTCTCTCTCTCTTTTCAATACCATTAGAGTTTATGTATTTTGGAGCCCTGTTGTTGGGTGCATAAATATTTATTGTGATTATGTCCTCCTGGTGTATTG
>NW_004444021.1:1556578-1569579 GCF_000243295.1 Trichechus manatus latirostris
ATTTTATGTTTGCTTACTGTGTCCTAGTTTCTTGTTTTGTTTTGTTTTGATATGCCCAAATAGGCTGCTTGTGTGAGCTACTTTGATTTTGGTGCCTTTGAAGCTCTAACATCCTGTCACCAGGTGGTTAGATCTGTTACTGGGTATGTGAGCCCAGGAGTCTGTTTACCTTTCTTGTATGGTTTTAGCTTAGGTGTTCAGGTAGTCGGTCACGAAGTGTGTGGTGCAGGCTCTCGCCTACAGTCCTAGACAGGCAGGGGTGATTGGTGTAGGTACAGGTATCTGGCTGCAGTAGGGAGTCATGCGCTGAGCAAGGCAGGGGGCCAATGGCTGCCCCTGAGTGCCTGGGAGGAAAGTGTTGTCCCCGTTCCCTGGAGCATGTAGGTGGGTGGGTTTTGCAGCCAGACTGTGAGCACCCAATGCTGTTTGCTATAGGGACTGGGGGGCACTACTTATTCTTAGACCCCTGACATGGGTGGCTAGGTGGCGTGGGTGGAGCCACCAGTCATCAAGACCCTGATGTGGGTAGATGAGGACCCTGCTTAGTGGGCGGGGCAGTGTCAAATGTCAGGAATCTATCACTCACCCTTATAGCTAATATATTTGAAAATATGCTTCAGGTGTATACCCTGTGGTACTGTGCTAATGAGGGCCTACGCTATTGAAATGGGCCCACACAGGTCTATGTAGGGGTGAAAGGCATTCAAATTCCATGGACCCCTTAAGTCTGTGCCTAGACAAAGGAGCTGTCCCTACCCTAAGTTCCCAGTTTAGGGGAGCTTTCAGATTATTTATTCCTGTTTGTTAATTTGTTCCCTCTCCAAGGCCAAAAGAATTGCTCAGGGCACACGACTGGTCCTTACTTCTGGCCCAGGAGACGAGGCAAAGGCTAAAAGCGGCTAGTGACCCAGTGCAGAGCAGGGAGAGGGAAGGTAAATGGGAGCGAGATTTTTCTCAAAGGGGGTGTTTTTTGATCCGCATGGTGGTTTAGACATATGTACTTATCTTTTGCTGATTGAGCACTGATTTTCACTGGTTCTGGAGGCTTGAGTAGACTCTCTGCCACTTGGTCTCTCCCAATGTGGAAAATGTGTCCCGAGTGCCACTGCTTGCCTCACTGGGTGCACTAGCTGCAGGGTGCTGCTTCCTACCAGGTCAAGTCTGGCAACTCCTCACTGCTTCCGCACTGTCTCTCCCTCTGCCTGCCACTCAGTCCAATTTGTCAGCTTTGCCTTTGATGTTCAGGACTCCTAAATTGTCTTATGTAATCGCTTCACTTGTTTTTTAGGATCTTTGTCATAAGAGGGACCACAGGAAGTGTCTGACTATTCCACCATCTTGGCCCCACCTCCTAGACCTTGTTGAAATTTTTGAAGGGGTATGTTTTGTCTTTTTTGCTCTTTCTAATGTGAGGATTTGGGGGAGGAATGAATCACCATTCAGAATAGGTTACTACAGAATATGATTTACAGTAAGAATTTTGAACAAGACAACTGTTTTAGTAAATAAGAGACTGAAGACTGTTTCCAGAATATTGAAAAATACTACTGATCCTGAAGCCAAAAGAAATCCCACAGAGGGAAAAAGAGAAGATGAAAAAACAGGATCAGACAAGAGGAATGACTGAGATGGGATTTATTAAACAAGGAACTTGAAGTAGGGAAGGTGAATTTAAGTTGTTTTGAAGAATACATGCATTCCATTGACTCTTCTGCTATTTTCTTTTTAACGTTAAATATTCTGTAATTCTATTATGTATGTTTTATGGCTACTATGACTAAATTTTCTTAGTGGATCAAGCTATTAGAGACCCTCAAGGAGTCATTTATATGTTTAACAATCGTAACTTAGAACAAATAAAACATTATTTAGCATGATTTATTGTACATTATGACCCCCAATAAACATTTGTTGTATGAAGAGACTTGAGCTAAATAATATTAATATGGAAAAACAGTATGTTTGCTACTTTGCCACTCTCTACAAATAGTACTTTTATGTGCAAAGAGGCTTTAATTTTCTAAATTTCAGCCCTGGTTATCCTTTTAGACTCAGGTCAAGTGTTACTTTCTAATAGAAATCTGCCTTAATTCCCTAAAACAGGCTTGTTTCAATCCTTAATGCTCCCCGTGCTTATTTCTTTCCCTGCACTTACCATGTTGTTTTGTATTAGTGCTCATCTCTCTCTACTCCTGTCTTCCTTACCAGACTGTGTATTTCTTAAGAGCCAGGAATATATATTATAATTATTTCATCCTCCATGCCTGGAAAGTAAAATGTGCTGAATACATATTTCTAGAATAAACAAATGGATGAAGATGCTATCTTTTATGCTACATGACTATAATGCCACACCTCTGTGAGAGAGCAAATGTGGCTGTGGAAGTTAAAATGCTCCACAAACAAGAGGTCATTGCTTCCCAATTTTAATATAGCCATCTATGAACACCCTAGTATTTATATTAGACAGCTTTTGTGGAGAATACACTTATTTTATACAACTGTCTGGGGAGATAATTTGAATGGATTTGAAATTTTTAAGAATATATATATAGAGAGAGAGACTTTGTAGTTGTATTGACTTAGTTAACCACTTTTAAATCTTCAGTTTAAAAGCTTATACAATGTAATGAAGCTGATAACTTAATACAACATGATCTAAAGGACTTTGAAAAAGCCTCATTGAATTATGAAGTTAAAATTATTTATGATGGCTTTTACCAAACAAAATAAACCTAGAGGTGAAAATAAAATTATTTTCCAGTTCTTCCCAAATAAACAGCAGAACATTCCAGCCATCTGTGAAAAATATCTGATTTTCTTAAAACAATTAAATTCCATTAAAATAGAAGGCATTCCAAATGTTTGGTCATTGGATAGCATGGGTTACAATAATTTTAAAATATGAGTGATATGTGAAACTCAAATGATGACTGGGTCTCTTGGTTAACAGAAATCAGAGTCAGATTTAAACAACACAAAATTAATTTTATCTCCTGCAAATCAAGGACACATAATTTGAAATACATTGTTGAAAGATGTGAGGCAAATATGTAACTTTTATTTAAAGTAATTCTACTACTGCTGTTCCGCCCTGCCCTGTCCTCGTTCCTCACTCAGGAAATCCAGTTGGCATTGAGTCAATTTTGACTCATGGCAGTCCCGTGTGTATCAGAGTAGAACTGTGCTCCATAGGGCTTTCAATGGCTGATTTTTCAGAAGTAGATTGTCAGGCCTTTCTTCTGAGGTGCTGCTGGGTGGACTTAAACCTCCAGTCTTTCGGTTAGCATCAGAGAGCATTAACTATTTGCACCAACCAGGGACTATTCCTCACTCATACAGACCTAAAATAGTTTGCTGAATTTGGCCCTGGGTAGGATAAGGCTTAAATTGGTAATATTCTTAAGTTTTGCCTATATTAACTGCTAAATAAGGGATGAAAGTGTATGTTTTCAAAAGAGGTAACAGATAGAAATAACACAAAAGCTGGGAATTTTTCAAGAGGCAGAAGTCAGGGTATCAAAATAAATCATTCACTTACTTCACATTTTTGACTCAGAGGAGCCCTGAGAACTTTACCGTTCCAGAGGGTTCGTTATGGGTGTTCTTAGCTGTATTGTGTTCCTGCTTGGTGCCAGGCATTGGGCTGTGCCACAGTAAACAACAAGGCTGCAAGAGTGGCTTGGTAAATATTTTTATTCCCATTTAACAGATGAGAAAACAGGCCCAACACAGTTTGCCTGAGTTACTTTCTTGAGGTTCCTGGCCATGGTCATGGCAGAACTTCATCAAGAATCCAGGCTTCCTCATTGCTGTTTGTGGTCCATAATTACAATGTAGACTTTAGGCATATAATTAATAAAACATTGTCATATTTTCTTGTTTCCCTACCCATTTTCTCTTCCTTCATACTTATTGCAGTATTGTTCTCCCCCATTTTTCTCTGTCCTTTCCTCTATTTCCCAAGCCATTTTTCACACTTTGGCCTTGATATTGTGTACGTTGCGCTGTCATTTCAAATAGACCCTCTCAGAGATTTGTATCATAATCTCTGCCCTAAGCATGTTGGTCAAAGTGCCAGGAAGGAACGAGGTGTGTCAGCATATTGCATAAATGGCTCAACTTGCGTAATACGATACTGGGTCACAGAGCAGAGTGAGTGGAGGGAGCCAAAGAAGTAAGGCAGAGTAAAGGGGGAGTGGAGCAAACCAAGGAGCTGCTACCCCAATGCACTAGAAGCAGAATAATCTGTTTGGTTCACCTGCAATCATGCTGCTAAAAAGAGTTTACTAGCAGAAACAGGTTTGAAGACAAGTCTTAATCTAATTATGTGAAAAGATATTAGGCCACCTGACCCATGATCAAAGGCAAGAAATTGACTTTTTTTTGTGTGCAAAATATAGCATGTACCCTGCCCTAAGATATCCCTTAGAAGAGCTTGGCTACACAACGCTGCAGTGAGGGCCTGGTTAACTCACTGATATTGTCTGCATTTCCCTTTTCTCTGAAATTTATTGCAGGTCTTGTTCCAAAAGATCATCGGAGAACTGGGAAAAGTCTCTGAATATCCTTTCATGCAAACGCCAACATATCATTTGTTTTCAAAATTTGAAAGCCAAGGGGTTTCACTTCTAGTGGATTTTTCACTTCATATTGGATTTTTCTGTTTGAGGCAGCATCATTTCCTGTTCACCCTCCCAAACATTTTTCAGTTTTCTTTGCATATTTGGCAAAAAAAGTGACCAGTACACTAATTTTTTTTATACAAGAAAGGTTACAAAATGATTGTAAAGGATGTCTGGGAAAGGCACTAGTGACTCTACTTGTACATTGTAAAAGGGCTTCCAGATTAGGACATTTTTTCAGATCACCTTGTTCACCCTCTTCCGTCAGAGACCTTACTGTCTCCACTTACCTGTGTGTAGGATTTTCTGAATAGCTTTAGTTTTACAAAAACTAAAAGTGGGTGCCTATGAGATATCTGAATGTTGGAGAATTTAGGATATGAACTCATTCTGTTTATTTACAGCTTGATTTCTCTAGGGAGGAAATATATTCCCTTTTCATTTACAGGATCTCCCAGGTGGAAGACAATTGTTCTTAAGTCATTCTGTTTGCTCTTTAAATCAAGTTCTTAGATTTGAAAACTGATTTTTCTTCAATACTTATAAAAACCTCTAAATCTTGGAATTGGCACACAATTTTGGAGAAGAAAGTAAAAGGAGGAAAAAAGAGAGCAAAAACTCTGAAGGCAATAATTTGACATGCTGTTTCTTGTAAGTCCTTAAGAAATCTTCAGTTGTGTCCTCAGCTCCCCTCATACTGAAAGAATATTCATTAAATTGAATTAATACTCATAAAGTAGTTAAAAATAACAGTGTATTGCTTTTGAGACAATGTTCTATTTATTATATTTACATAAGTCAATAAACATATTTTTATTTCTTATACTCTTTCAGAAACTACAAATATAAATATATTTCTTGCAGGTAACCTAAAGTGGTATTTCCTTTAAAAAATACTAAACCACAGCTTTCTTGTATTTTATTTTTTTAAATGAAAATTTACTGTTTTCTTCTGTACAAAGATAAACATGTTCTTTATATAAAATTAAAAAAAAACTTAAAAATGAAAACTCTATATATGTAATTTATTCCACTGTCTAAAGATGACCACTGTACAGATTTTGTGTACTCTCTTCCAGTGAAAAGGATATTTCTTACTGCTTAAGTGAACCACTAATGAACAGCAACTGTTGTGTAATAGCAAAGAAATTAAGAAATTACATGTTGTAAGTAAGATTGGAAAGAGATCAATTACCATAATGCATTTTTACCTCTATTCCTAGATATTATGAGGGAATATATGTACAAACCTAATAAAAAACGTTGAATCTAATTTCAGGCCCTTTCTGGATCTCAATTTCAGATGTATATAGTGATGAGTCCAAGGCCATGTTTAAAACCCACCTAACCCACAGTCTGAACTTCAAGAGCCCACAGTTCTGACAACTCTTATGTATAACTGAGAAAATATGGTTTGGGTCTTAAAAAGGCTAGTTGAGATGGTTGAATGTTGAGAAGTCATTTGGAAAAATACAGACTGATGTATGATCCATCAGACATTCATTTCACACTCAGAATGGTAGTTGTAAAGATGAAAAAATAACAATAATGACAACAAAAATTGGCTACAAGGATAAGGAAGAAATGTTATAATCAAACTAAATTTGGATACTGCCTTGCAAGTAGCTTTTTTAGCAGCAAGAGTAAAGAATAATGCCTGGCTGATGAGTAGGATAGCTTCCTCATCCAATGTATAGTCTGCATGAATAGTGTTCTTTACATGAGAGACTTAATGAGGCTTAAATGACATGGTTAATATGCTAGCTCACTGACTGCTAAATAGCTGTTAGGTGTGGTGGGAGTAATAATAGTAGTAGTGATACAACAGTAGATATAAACTGCACATTGATGGGACATAAGCCCTAAATTAGACTTCAGAGACATAAGCTCACTGTAGCACAAAGATGAGGAGACTGTAGTGCAGTCAGCCACTTATAGCTGTGGAACATTGAGCAAGTCATTTAACTTTTCTCATCTGCCATATGTGTAGCTTGAGTTAGCTCTATTAATTTGA
Organism: Trichechus manatus latirostris; assembly: GCF_000243295.1. NCBI lineage: Eukaryota > Metazoa > Chordata > Mammalia > Sirenia > Trichechidae > Trichechus > Trichechus manatus. The sequence goes on from NW_004444021.1 coordinate 1,563,218, forward strand.
ATTCACTCTGAATTAATTGCTTTAAGTATATGTGTCAGCCAGTCTGTTTTTGTTTGTTTTACAGTCACAAGTAATCAGAAGATTTTTTCTCAACAGTCAGCCTTACTCTAGAGAATCAAACCCACAAAGTTACAGAGTGGCTTGATATTGAAGAGAATGCTGAACTCTAAGGAGAAGGATAGTTTAGCTTGATTTTAAAGTCATTTCTAATGAGGCAGAAACTAGTTGGTGAACCAATATGACCTCTGTAAGGAGCACTGGTGGCACAATGGTTGAGCAGTCAGCTTCTAACTAAAAGGTCGATGGTTCAAACCCACCAGCTGCTCCGTAGAAGAATAGACCTGGCAATCTGCTCCTGTAAAGATTACAGCCTAGGAAACCCTATGTGGCAGTTCTACTCTGTAATATAAGGTCACTGTGAGTGAAAATCAACTGTACGGCACATGTAGCAACAACATGACCTCTGTATGGATCTTCATCTTAGTCCAGCAGGGTAAGCCAAAACATTTGGAGAATTGCCATAGGAAATTCTTGTACATGAGGGAGACTCATTGTTCCTGGTTCTGATACAATAGAGTGCCAGGATTCATTAAAACTATTGATTAGTAATTGATTATTCCATCAAAATATTGATTAATCAATGTATTCAAAAATAATATTGAGCACCCAGTATGTACCAGACACATAGAGTGATGCCTGCTAAGCCACACCTCTTCCCTCCAGTGGCTTGTAATCTAGTGGACGTTTACTGCATGCTTATGAGCATTGCAAGTCCTAGAACGATTAGTAATAACACAAGGTAGCATTTGTTAAATTCCAAATGAGCGGCACTGACAGTGAGTTCTTCAGGAATTCATGAGAAGAGATCATCTCTCTAAATGGAGGGTTTCCTAAAGTCTCCATGTTTCCTGACAGTTGTCTAACTTTCATGTTAATGTTCAACAAATGCAAGTTACTTCTCAAGGAGAATTAGCTGTTGCTTATATAGAATTCCTTTAGGCTCAGTTCTTGCCATAAGTAACTTATTAATTATTTCCATTTTAAAAGATGGCTGGGAACATAAAAAAAATGGGGGGGGGGGACTCTAGCAATGTTGTTTTCTGAATATATTTTATTAGTTCATTTTAATAACATATATATATTAAATTTTACTGAGTTTTAGGTGAAAGTTTACAGCACAAATTAGTTTCTTATTCAAAAATTAATACACAAGTTGTTTTGCGGCATTGGTTGCAATCCTGGCAATGTGTCAGCACTCTCCCCCTTTCCCTTTCCACCCCAGGTTCCTTGTGTCCATTCCTGTCCCTTCCTGCCTTCTCGTCTTTGCTTTGGGGCAGATGTTGCCCATTTTGTCTCATATACTTGATTGAACTAAGAAGCACGTTCCTTAAGTGTGTTATTGTTTGTTTTATAAGTCTGTCTACTCTTTGGCTGAAATGTTGGCTTTGGGAGTGGCTTCATTTCTGAGTTAGCAGAGTGTCCAAGGGCCATAGTCTTGGAGGTTCCTCCAGTCTCTGTCAGACCAGTAAGTCTGGTCTTTTTTTGTGAATTTGAGTTTTGCTCTGCATTTTTCTCCTGCTCTGTCTGGAACCCACTATTGTGATCCCTGTCAGAGCAGTTGGTGATGGTAGCTGGGCAACATCTAGTTCTTCTAGGCTAAGGCTGGTGGAGGCTGTAGTTTATTAGTCCTTTGGACTAATATTTTCCTTGTGTCTTTGCTTTTCTTCATTCTCCTTTGCTCCAGACAGGATGGGACGAATAAATGTGTTTTAGATGGCTGCTCACAAGCTTTTAAGACCCCAGACGCTACTCACCAAGGTAGGATGTAGAACATTTTCTTTATGAACTGTGTTATGCCAGTTGACCTAGATGTTCCTCGAGACCATGGTCCCCAGCCTTCAGCCCCAGTAACTCGGTCCCTGAAGGTGTTTGGATGTGTCTAGGAAACTTTTGTGACTTTACTTTGGTCAAGTTGTGCTGACTTCCCCTATTTGTGTGTTGTCTTTCCCTTCACCAATGTTAACACTTGTCTACTATCTAGTTAGTGATTTCCCTTCTCCACTCCTCCCCTCCCTTGTAACCATCAAAGATTGTTTCGTTTTTTCTGTGTGTAAACCTTTTCTTGGATTTTTATAATAGTGGTCTCATACGATATTTGTCCTTTTGTGATTGGCTTATTTCACTCATCATAATGCCCTCCAGATTCATCCACGTTATGAAATGTTTCACAGATCCATCATAGTTCTTTATCCTTGTGTAGTATTCCATTGTCTGTATGTATCATAATTTGTTTACAATTCATATGTTGATGGGCACTTAGGTTGTTTCTGTCCTTTTACTATTGTGAATAATGCTGCAGTGAACATGGGTGTGCATATGTCTATTCATGCAATGGCTCTTATTTCTCTAGTATATATTCCTAGGAGTAGGATTGTGGGATTGTATGGTATTTCTATTTCTAGCCTTTTAAGGAGGCACCATATCATTTTCCATAGTGGTTGTACCATTTTACATTCCCACTAGCAGTCCGTAAGAGTTCCAATCTCCTTGCAATCTCTCCAACATTTGTTATTTTCTTTTTTTTTTTTTTTTTAATTAGTGCCAGTAATGTCAGGATGAGATGTTATATCATTGTAGTTTGGATTTGCATTTCTTTAATGACTAATGATCACGAGCATTTCCTCATGTGTCTGTTAGCTGTCTGAATGTCTTCTTTGGTGAAGTGACTGTTCGTATCCTTTGCCCATTTTTGATTGAATTATTTGTCTTTTTGTTACTGAGGTGTTGAAGTATCTTATAGATTTTAGAGATTAGACCCTTGTCAGGTATGTTGTAGCCAAAAAAATTTTCCCTGTCTGGAGGTTCTCTTTTCACTCATTTGGTGATGTCTTTTGATGAGCATAAGTGTTCAAATTTTAGGAGCTCTAAGTTACCTAGTTTATCTTCTGGTGTTTGTGCATTGTTAGTTATGGTTTGTATCTATTTATTCCGTATATTAGGGTTCCTAGCCTTGTCCCTGTTTTTTCTTCCATATCATTTTAGTTTTTATATTTAGGTCTTTGATCCATTTTGAGTTAGTTTTTGTGTATGGTGTGAGGTATGGGTCCTGTTTAGTTTTGTTTTTTCACAGATAGACATCCAATTTTGCCATCACAATTTGTTAAAAAGACTGGCTTTTCCCCATTGATAGACTTTGGGCCTTTGTCAAAGATCAGCTGACCATAGGGATGGGTTTATGTCTGGGTTCTTGATTCTGTTCCATTGATCTATGTGTCTATTGTTGTACCAGTACCAGGCTATTTTGACTACCGTGGCTATAGAGTAGGTTCTGAGATCAGGTAGTAGGAGGCCTCCTACTTTGTCCATTTTCTTCAATAATGTTTTGCTTATTAAGGGCCTAAAAACATTTATTTTTGAAGACAAAATTATTAGAGGTTTCTATGACATGACTGCAAAGATGACGAAACTTTCTCCAAAAGAAAAATTCTAAGGCTCATAAGAATAAAAACATAGCAATTCCATTGATAAACTAAATCAACTAAAGGTTTATCTAGGAACTAGGGTCTAGGTGAAGGAAAGGGGAAGTTGCTTGGATAATGTGTGTTGATTCAATCTATTGCACTGCAGTTGTATAAATAAAGTTTAAAATTTCACTAAGCCACCAAAATATTTAGCCTAACTGCCTCTTCCTAAGGAAAACCAAGAAAGAAAAGCATATGTGGTATGCTGTTTGTCAAGTAGCTCTTCAAAGGACTGCAAAAGAAAGTTTGTAAGTTAATTATCAGTCGAAAGTTAAGTCACTGAAACACTTTTCATGAATACCTTAAATCAGTTGAAAGGCTCACACTCAGATCAGTTACATAATGTAGGAATGTAAATGACTCTTTTCTGATTCTTATGCACCCTATCTAAATGCTTCTTTTAGATTCCAGAGGATGCTTAAAGATGCTGAGTGTTGCTCAGTGATTTAAGACAAATGTGACAACTATGGAGACTGTCTTCAGTATATTTTCAAGTGTTTACAGGTCAGATTACTGCACAAGTTAAATAACTATAGTTTGTTTCCTGTAAGGTGGGGGTGAAAGTCTCAGCATGGCCACAGGGTATGAAAGAATCTGGTCATTGTTTTTAGTTGTTCAGTATGAAAATGGTTTCGAAGATGTTGGGAAGGGAGGCTGGTTTTTTTTTATTTTATATTTTATTTTAAAATGTTTAATTAATGTATTTTAAAGTACATATATACACGTTTCAAGTTATCATTCTTATTCATCTATATAAGCTTTTAAAATACACTACTAAAATAATGTTATTTTATTTTTTTATTGTACTTTAGATGAAGGTTTACAGAACAAATTATTTCTCATTAAACAGTACACATATTGTTTTATGACAATGGTTAACAACCCCACGAAATGTTAACACTGTCTTTTCTCAATCTTGGGTTTCCTATTACTAGGTTTCCTGTCTCCTCCTGCCTTGTCCCTGGACTGTTGTGCCCCATTAGTCTCATTTTGTTTTATGGAGCTATCTAATCTTTGGCTGAATGGTGAACCTTGGGAGTGACTTCATTACTGAGCTAAAAGTACTCTCGGGGTTTCTCCAGTCTTTGTCAAGCCAGTAAGTCTGGTCTTTTTTTGTGAGTTAGAATTTTGTTCTACATCCTTTTCCAACTCTGTCCGGGACCCTCTGTTGTGATCCCTGTCAGAGCAGTCAGTGGTGGTAGCCAGACACCGTCTAGCTGTACTGGACTCAATCTGGTGGAGGCCATGGTAGTTGTGGTCCCTTAGTCCTTTGGACTAATCTTTTCCTTGTATCTTGTTTTCTTCATTCTTCCTTGCTCCCAAAGGAGTGGAGTATCTTAGATCGCTGCTCACAGGCTTTTAAGACCCCAGACGCTACTCATCAAGGTAGAATGTAGAACATTGTCTTTATAAACTGTGCTATGCCAACTGAGCTAGATGTTCCCCAAGACCATAGTCCCCACAGCCCTCCACCCAGCAATTTGGGCCCTCAGGGAGTTTGGATGTGTTTATGGAGCTTCCATGACCTTTCCTTGTACAAGCTGTGCTGGTTTCCCCAGTATTGTGTACTGTCTTACCCTTCACCAAAGTTACCGCTTATCTGTTGTCTATTTAGTATTTCCCCCTCCCACCTTTCCCCTCCCTCGTAACCAACAAAGATTGTTTCTTTTTGTGTGTGAACTTTTTCAAGAGTTTTTACAGTAGAGTCTCATACAATATTTGTCCTTCTGTGATTGACTTATTTCACTCACCATAGTGTCCTCCAGTTTCATCCATGTTATGAGATGCTTCACAGATTCATCATTGTTCTTTCTCGTTGCATAGTCCTCCATTGTGTGTATGTACCATAGTTTGTTTATCCATTCATCTGTTGATAGGCATGTAGGTTGTTTCCATTGTTTTGCTATTGTGAACTGCTGCAATGAATATGTGTGTGCATTTGTCTATTCGAGTGACGGCATTTCTTTCTCTAGGATATATTCCTAGGAGTGGGATTGCTGGATCATATGGTATTTCTATTTCTAGCTTTCTAAGGAAGCACCATATCATTTTCCAAAATAGTTATATCATTTTGCATTCCCACTAGCAGTGCATAAGAGTTCCAGTCTCCCCGCAGCCTCTCAAACACTTGTTATCGCCAGTGTTTTTGATTCTTGCCAGTAATGCCGGGGTGAGATGGTATCTCGTTGTAGTTTTACTTTGCATTTCTCTAATGGCTAGTGAGCGTGAGCATTTCCTCATGTGTCTGTTGGCCGCTTGAATGTCTTCTTTGGTGAAGTATCTGTTCAGTTCCTTTCCACATTTTTTAATTGGATTGTTTTTCTTTTTGTTGTAGAGGTGTTGGATTTTCTTGTAGATTTTAGAGCTCAGACCTTTATCTGACTTGTAACGTCCAAAAATTTTTTCCCAGTCTGTAGGTTTTCTTTTTACTCTTTTGGTGAAGTCTTTTGATGAGTATAAGTGTTTAATTTTTATAAGATCCCAGTATCTAGCTTATCTTCTGGAGTTTGTATGTTGTTAGTTATGGTTTGTATCCTGTTAATGCTGTGTATTAGGGCCTCTAGCATTGATCCTATTTTTTCTTCTATGAACTTTATAGTTTTTGACTTTATATTTAGGTCTTTGATCCATTTTGAATTAGTTTTTGTGTATGGTTTGAGGTCTGGGTCCTGTTTCATTTTTTTGCAGATGGACATTCAGTTTTGCCAGCACCATTTGTTAAAAAGACCATCTTTTCCCCATTTGATGGACTTTGGGCACTTGTCAAAGATCAGGTGACAACCATAGGTGGATGGATTTACATCTGGGATCTCAATTCTGTTCCATTCGTCAATGTATCTG
>NW_004444021.1:1569679-1586713 GCF_000243295.1 Trichechus manatus latirostris
TGGAGTGTTCTATATATGTCTATGAGGTCAAGTTGGCTGATTGTGCCCTTTAGGTTTTCTGCATCTTTGTTGTGTTTCCTTCCAGATGTTCTGTCCTTTCCCGAGAGTGGTGTGTTGAAGTCTCCTACTATTGTTTAGGAACTGTCAGTTTCTCTTTTCAGTGTGGTTAGAGTTTGTTTAATGTATTTGGGAGCCCTGTCATTGGGTGCGTAGATGTTTATTATGGTTATATCTTCATGATGGATCGTCCCATTAATCATTATATAGTGTCCTTCTTTGTCTCTTATGGTAGATTCTATTTTAAAGTCTATTTTATCTGAAATTAGTTCTGCCAGTACTGCTCTTTTTTGGTAGCATTTGCTTGATATATTTTTTTCCACACTTTGATTTTTATTAAATTTACATCTTTGTTTTGAAGGTGTGTCTCTTGTAGACAGAATATTGATGGATCCCGTTTTTTTAATCCATTCTGTCACTCTCCATCTCTTTATGTGTGCATTTAGGCCATTTACATTCAATGTAATTATTGATAGGAGTGAATTTAGAGTTGATTGCTGTCATTTTGTAGTGCATTTTTTTGTGGCGCTGACATTTTCTTTGTTCCTTTTAAACTCCTGTGCTGAATTCCTTTTGTTTGTGGATTTTTTTTTCATTTCTTTTGTTTTTGCAGGTTTTGTTTTTACTGAGACTTTATGTTTTTCCTCTTTATTTTTATGAGGTGGTTTGTTGACTTTCTTTGTGGTTACCTTGAAATTTACCCTTATCTTTCTACGTTTGAAGCAGTCTATTATTACTTGGTATCACCTTGCCTTCCTCTCCATTAGAAGGTTTGATACCGACACCATTTATTACCTCTTTTATTGTTCTGATGTTGTTGTCATTTACAGACTAACAGTTCTCATTCCCTGTTGTATTTCTTTTGGTTTTGGATAGTCCTTGAGCATTCATTTCCTAGATTAGTATCTGGCTGGTACGATCCTGCATCCTAGATTCAGCCTGTGAGCTGATGTTGTTGTTCTCAGATCGAAGGATTCCCTTTAATAATTCTTGTAAGTTTGGTTTGGTTTTTACATAGTCCCTTAATTTCTGTTTACCTGGAAATGTCCTAATTTCACCATCATATCTGAATGAGAGTTTTGCAGTATGTATTATTCTTGGCTGGTAATTTTTTTCTTTCAAGGTTATATATGTGTCATTCCGTTGCCTTCTTCCCTGCATGGTTTCTGCCGAATAATCTGAGCTTAGTATTATTGTTTCTCTTCTGCTTGTGACTTTTCGGTTTTCTCGATCTGCTTTCAGGATTTTTTGTTTGTATTTGGTTTTAGTGAGTGTGATTATGATATGTTTTGGTGATTTTCTTTTGGTGTCTCTTCTGTATGGGGTTCATTGAGCTTCTTGGATGGTCAGCTTTTCATCTTTCATGATATTGGGGAAGTTTTCTGTCAGCAGTTGTTCAGTGATCCTCTCTGTGTTTTCTGTTTTCTACCTCTGTTCTGGAACTCTGATCACTCACAGATTTTTGCTTTTGATTGTATCCCACATAATTCTCAGGGTTTTTTCATTTTTTTTCTGATTTTTCCTCAAACAGAGTTGTATACAAGTGTTTGTCTTCAATTTCGTTGATACTGTCTTTCATCATTTCAAACCTGCTCCTCAGCCTTTCTATGACACTGTCCGTTTCTGAAATCGTGTTGTTTATCTTTTGGATTTCTAATTGTTGTTTTTTATGCTTTCTAGTTGTGAATTTATTTTAGCATTTTGTTCCTGTACTATTTTCCTGAATTCTTCCAGTTTTTTTTTTCCATGAATATTTCTGCCTTTTCCATGATTTTTTCTATATTTTCCTTTTTTTAATCTGCTTTTTGCTTCAGCTCTTGGATAGCTCTGAATATTAGAGATTTGAATTCCCTGTCAGGTAGTTCTAGTGCATTTTCTTTTACTGGAAAGTCATCAGGTGTTTTCTTTTGGATGCCTACTGGAACCATCCTGTCCTGTTTTTGTATATGTTTTGATATTGTCTGCCATCTTCGGGGCATTCGTTAGTTATTTTTTGCATTTACTGATTGTGGATTTGTTTGTTTCATACTTTTTTTTGTTTTATTAGGTTATGCCTGAGCAGGCAGGCTGTGCGTTCTTTGTTGTTTGCTCTTCTGTAGGCACGATACTTTTTGCCTCCTTCTCCAGTGGGCAGGGTCTGTTGCTCAGGTATGGTACGGCAGGGCAGGTCCAGCTGAAGGGGATTTGCTACGATGGTTTGTTTGTGGCAAGTACTAGAGCCAACAGGGTGGGCTGGGAATCACTGCAGGGCAAGTTCCAATAGGCCGTGTCTGTACTCCTTGAGGGTATGATGGTCAGTGCATGGTGCAGGTAGGCAGGAAGGAGAGAGGAGATTGTGATGTGTGGAGCTAAGAGGGGTATGGGATAGAGGAGAGAAAGGAAAGAGGAACAGTATCCAAAAACATACACACACACACACACACAAACAAAAAATAGTGCTAAGGGAGCTTGCTGTTGGAGTGGAGAGATGAGAGACTGAGAAATGGAGAAAAAGATAAAGGAAAAAAAATAAGAAAAAAGGTAAAAAATAATGAATAAATAAAAACTATGGAAAAAAAAATAAAGAGCCCCCTGGGGTTCCCACTGGTACGGCTGTGAGGACTGGGGAAGTTGCTCCCAGGCCGTGAAGTACTGCCTGGCTAGAAGTGGTAGAGGTGTCATACAGGAGACAGGAAGAGAAGGTAAGTTTAGGAGATGATAAACTGAGAAATGAAGAAAGACAAAAAGGGGAAGAGAGAAGAAAAGAAACAAAAAAACACAAAACCAAAACAAACAAGAAAAAAGAAATGCCCCTCGGGATGCCACTGCATGTGTGTGCAGAGTAAGGGAGTAGCTCCCAAGCCACACAGTACTGTCCATCTAGAAGGGGCTCCCAAGCCGAGAAAAAAGACAAGAAACAATCAAATCAAAACAGAAAAAGTCAGAGCAAAGATACAAACAAACAAAAAGCCCCAGGGGTCACACCAGCATGACAGCACAGGCTGGGAAGCAGTTTCACAGTTGAGCCATGTTTCGCATGCTTTCAGGAAGAAGCAAAGATGGCACATGGTGCCAGATACTTGAGAAAAAGTAAGGGGACATAGTGAAAGGTAAGGAAGAAATCTAAAGAAGCAGAAAAAATCAACACCAGCAGCCAACAGATGGCACTCAGGGATCCGGCCAGTGCGGGTAGGTGGAATCCAAGCAGCTCCGAGATGAAGCCGGTGCTTCCTGGCCAAGAGAGTGTGACTGCAGGAAGCAGAGGAGGTTGAGTGGGCATGAAGAAGGGGCGGGGGTGGGAAAGTGTATATCGCTAGTTACCGGTTGTTCAGTCTCCTGCTGGAAGCTCCATAAAGCTGCTTTTTTATACCCCCTGTTTGCCAATCTCCAATAGGTGTCCAAGATGGTGGATCTGTGCTGTGTTAGCTGATAGGGGACTTCTGCACGTATCTCTCCTCGGTCTCTGTTCTCTGTCAGTTTCTTATTCCATTCGGTGCTTGACTGAGTTCTTTATCACTTCATTTGATGCCTGGGGTTTCAGGATTGATGTGTGTCTCTGTTTGACTTAGTCTTTTGGATCTTTGCTATGGAGGGACAGCATGGAGCTTCTGTCTATAGCACTGTGTTGCCCGGAAATCCTGGAAGGTGGGTTTTGATAGGAAGAAAAGGAGAATGAAGAGTCACTGGCCACATACAGCTTTAATTTTAGGGCCTCCTTGATGCTTATTAGGTCCCTAGGTGGCACAAATGGTTTGCACTCAACTACTAACCTGAAGGTTGGTGGTTCAAAACCACCCAGCAGTGCCACAGAAGAAAGGCCTGGCAATCTGCTTCCATAAAGATTACAGCCAAGAAAACCCTATGGGTATGTTCTACTGTGTAACGCATGGGGTCACCATGAGTTATAACACACTTGATGGCAAAGGTTTCTCTGTGTGTGTGTGTGTGTTTTCCTGTTCACTGTTGTGAGGGAAGGAGAGTTGCTGTTGTCACTGAGTAAGCTAAACTAGTTCTCTCATGTCTCTCAGAGCTGACGTGACTCAAAGATATGAGGTGGTGACTTTTGTCCTCACAGCATCACTAGCCTTCCCTTTAATCATGATTTGTTGCCTTAGTGGCACACTTGTCTCTCAGTTGCCTTCTCTAGTAGCCAAAAACACTTTTCTTCACTCAACTCTTAGAAATAGTTTGTCCAATCTGTTTTATGGAAAGCCTTCGATGTGCTGAATAAGGGTAAACTCACTCACACTGGGTTGTGACTGGCAAATAACTAAGCTATTACTCCAAAGGATATTTATATTGGAATGTGATAAAGCCCCTATTTGACATTAAGGCAGTTCTCACTTGTGATATCATCAAGAAAAGTAGAGGTGACATTTTTTTGACTCTGGTTTATAGTATCTCTTTCATCCCACCGCTTTCCTAGCACTGTGCATAGCATATGGTAGCTAAATAAATTCAATCATCAGTCTCTTTTGGGTGTGGGAATTGGTATGCATGCAAAATGAACAAAAAATTTAGTGAATTTTTTTCCTAGTGACTACTGACCTTGGTCTTTGTGCTTCTAATTTAATCTCTGATTTAACTTCCAACTTCCAATATTCAATTATCCTTTTTTTTTTTAATGTGTCCTTCGTGCTTCCTTTTCTATTCATCAAGGACTTCTGTACTGAATATGTAAAAGTGATTTGAACAAGATGTACGAAGCTATTTGGACAAAATGTTGATAAACACTAAAGCTAGGAGATGGTCAGATGAGGTCTCATTATACCTTTGAAAATTTCCATAATGCAAAGACAAAAGACAAAGATAAACATAATAAAAGTCATTTGCAGTTATTGTTCTTGTGAACAAGATGAATACGAAGTTGACTTTTAAGTTTACAGGAAGAGAGAAATTTACAGGAAGACTCAGCAAATTTAACTGTGCTTCCTCAGTTCTAAAAAAGAGAACCTGCCCATTAAAAAACTCAAGTGTTTGCTGCTTTAGGACTGTTGCATGCAATCAAGTCATTATATGAAAGATAGTTTCTGAGTCCCCTAGAAGGGGTGGTGTCATGTAAATCTTGATCAAGTGTTTGACCTTGAAATCTTAACTGCTAAATTTACCTTTTTCTATGTGGTGGTCATGGTTGTTAACTAAATTTCAAATTCCACAGTTCATTATTTCTTTTTTAGCACATCACTAATGCCAGGGACCAGATGTTTCCTTTAGACTAGGTTAGGGCTTCTTATTTGTTTCCCTTTTCTTGCTTATATCTACCATTGTCTTCCATGTGGTTATCTGAGGGTTATTACAGTGTAGAGACCTTGAGTTAAAATCCTGCGTTAATGTCTCAGGGACAAAGGAAGCTCTAGCAAAAAATGTGGAAAGAAAAAAAAAAGAAGGGGAACAAACACAGTGTATGGATCTTCCAGATGAGGTTAAGATACATATATATATATATATACACACACACACACACACACACGCACAGGCAGTGTCCTCTGACTTGCTTTACTATGATCATAATGTAGAAGAAAAAAAAATGTCTTGTAGCGAAAAAGTTCCAATTTGAATGGTAAGTATGGTTTACTTTAATATCCTTGTAAACTTCTAGGAATTGTCTTTTAGAATATGGTCAAAGTAATGTAAAATGGAGCAGCCACTATGGAAAATGATATGGTACCTCCTTTAAAAAGCTAGAAATAGAAATACCATAAAATCCCACAATCCCACTCCTAAGAATATATCCTAGAGAAATAAGAGATGTCACACAAATAGAAATACGCACACCCATGTTCACTGCAGCATTATTCACAATAGCAAAAAGATGGAAACAACCCAAGTGCCTATCCACAGATGAATGGATTAACAAACTGTGGTATGTACACATAATGGAATACTACTCAATTAGAAAGAATAATTATGAATCTGCAAAATACCTCACAACATGGATGAATTTGGAGGACATTATGCTGAGTGAATTAAGTCAATAACAAAAGGACAAGTATCGTATGAGACTACTAGTATAAAAGAAACAAGAAAATATTTAAACACAGAAAAAAAAAATTCTTTGATGGTTACTGGGGATGGACGTGGGAGGAAGGGAAAATTACCGGATAGACGGAAGACGTGTTAATGTTGGTGAAGGGAAAGGCAATACACAATATGGGGGAAGTCAGCAAAACATGACGAAAGCACGAGAGGACACTGAGGGGAACGCAAGAACAAAGGGCAACAACAGTAATTACTATAGCATAGACAATTCTGCAACAATAGTATTAATAAAAACTAATTTACAAATGGATGCATAGGTAGATAGGTATGTCAAGAGATGTGGGAGAGTGTAAGGGAACACACCCACCTGCAGATATAGGTTGGTGGTGGATATTTCTCCATACATAACTGTAGGTGCTGCTTATATATTAACATAGACAATAGAGGACACAAAGGCCATAGTCAGGGCAACTTCTTAGACCAAACCTCACGGTACGAAGTTCCTAGGCTCGAAGGTGAAGAACTGTAGACTTGGGCGACACGTACATCAGTTGACACAACGTAAGTCATAAAGACAAAGTTTTGCATTCTGCTTTCGTGAGTAGTACCCAGGGTCTTAAAAGCTTGGGAGTGGCCATCTAAGATGCAACTATTGGTCTCTTCCATTCGGAGCAAAGGAGAGTGAAGAGTATCAAAGACTCAAGGGAGCAATTAGTCCAAAGGACTAATGGACCACATGAACCACATCCCACATAACCCTGAGACCAGAATAAGATGGTGTTCAGCTACCACTACTGACTGCTTCAACTGGGATCACAACAGAGGATCCCGGACAGAGCGGGAGAAAAATTGTAGAACCAAAAATCAAATTCACAGAAGGACCAGACTTACTGATCTGACAGAGACTGGAGGAACCCCCAAGAATGTGATCCTAAGACACCTTTCTGAACTAGATATGAAGCTATTCCTGGAGAATACCTTTCAACCAAAAGACACATAGGCCCATAAAACAACAACAACAAAAACCAGTAATATCCAAGAGGAACATACTCCTTAGAACAACCAATTATACAAGATCAAAAGGGCAACGTATGCCCAAAAGCAAAGATGAGAAGTTAGGAAGGGGTAGAAAATCAGGATGAAAGGAAACGGGGAACCTAGGAAGGAAATGAGAGAGTACTGACATATTGTAGGGAATGAAACCAATGTCATGGAATACTTTATGTACAAACTATCGAATGGGAAACTAATTTGCTCTGTAAACTTTCAACTAATGCATAATAAAAAACTTAAAAAAAAAAAGAATATGGTCAAGTATTTTCATGGTTTAATTCTTATTTTATAATTCATTTTTCTATTATATATAATTTTTTTAGAAAGAAAAGAACAAACTTGTTGCTCTGGAGTCGATTCCAACTCATAGCGACCCTATAGGACAGAGTAGAACTGCCCCATAGGGTTTCCAAGGAGCAGCTGGTGGATTCAAACTGCTGAACTTTTGGTTAGCAGCCAAGCTTTTAACTACTGAGTCACCAGGGCTCCAGGTACTATGAAAATCAAGCTGACCAGGTCTTAATAATTTGTCATCTTTCTGCTGTATTTTACAAATGAAGAAATTATAGTTTAGATAGTTTAATTGGTCTTTCTATGATCACATACCTTGTGAGAGAATCAGTACTTAACCCAAATCTTCCGATTCCAAATTGTCTTATTTTCAAGTGCCCCCATTTACATAAAAAGAACATTTTTCCCTTGACAATAAAAGAAATATAGATTTTTTTTTTTACATATTCTGATTTTTCTTTTTTCTTTTTTTTTTAGTTTTTCAAAAGTCTTCTACACAAGATTTACATGCATCTCAACCAGGGTGTCATTTAATTTTCAAACATACTGAATTGCTAAGATTTCTGTATTTCATCTAAAATTCATTGCGAGTAGTTACATTACATTTTTGTCTGAAACACTAAACTATTTCTCAAGATCTCATGTATTTGTAACTAGCATATTTCCAAAGAAAAAAAAAAACATCTTTTTTCCTTTTTTTTATTATTGTACTTTAGATGAAGGTTTATAGAACAAATAGGTTCTCATTAAACAGTTAGTACACATATTGTACACATTGGTTAACATTGGTTAACAACCCCACGACAGGTCAACATTCTCCCTTCTCAAACCTGGGTTCCCAATTATTAGCTTTTCTGTCCCCTCCTGCCTTCTAGTCCTTGTCTCTGGGCTGGTGTGCCCCTTTAGTCTCATTTTGTTTTATGGGATTGTCTAATCTTTGGCTGAAGGGTGGCTCTCAGGAGTGACTTCATTACTGAGCTAAAAGGGTATCCAGGGGCCATACTCTCGGGGTTTCTTCAGTCTCTGTCAGGCCAGTAAGTCTGGTCTTTTTTTGTGAGTTAGAATTTTGTTCTACGTTTTTCTCCAGCTCTGTCCGAGACCCTCTATTGTGATCCCTGTCAGAGCAGTCAGTGGTGGCAGCGGGGCTCCATCTAGTTGTCCTGGACTCAGTCTGGTGGAGGCCATGGTAGATGTGGTCCGTTAGTCCTCTGGACTAATCTTTCCCTTCTATCTTTAGTTTTCTTCATTTTTCCTTGCTTCTGAAGGGGTGAGACCAGTGGAGTATCTTAGATGGCTGCTCACAGGTTGTTAAGACCCCAGATGCTACTCATAAAAGTAGAATGAAGAACACTTTCTTTATAAACTTTGTTATGCCAATTGAGCTAGATGTTCCCCAAGACTGTGGTCCTGACAGCCCTCAGCCCAGCAATTTGGTCCCTCAGGGAGTTTGGATGTGTCTCTGGAGCTTCCATGACCTTTCCTTGTACAAGTTGTGCTGGCTTCCCCAGTATTGTATACTGTCTTACCCTTCACCAAAGTTACCACTTATCCATTGTCTATTCAGTGTTTTTCCATCCCACCCCTCCCCCCCCGTAATCATCAAAGATTGTTTCTTTTTGTATGTAAACCTGTTCATGAGTTTTTACAGTAGTGGTCTCATACAGTATTTGCCCTTTTGTGATTGACTTATTTCACTCAGCATAATGCCCTCACAACATCTTCTTTTCTTTAAAAAAAAAAAAAAAAAGCAAATGATGTATTTTAGGGATAAAGGCTAATATTTTGAAGTCTCATCAAAACTATGATTTTATTCAAGCGACTATCTACATACATACAGTATATAAATAAATACTTAAAATACCTTTAAACACTCAATTGGCTCTTTTAAAATGCATTTTTAATAGATCTTAAATGACTGTAAGAGGACTGAGTAAAATTTCCAAACCCTGAACTATTACACACAAGCAGGCCACTTTATGTACCATCTGAGTGGCCGGGCGAAAAGACTGATTTTTCCAA
Organism: Trichechus manatus latirostris; assembly: GCF_000243295.1. Classification (NCBI taxonomy): domain Eukaryota; kingdom Metazoa; phylum Chordata; class Mammalia; order Sirenia; family Trichechidae; genus Trichechus; species Trichechus manatus. The sequence goes on from NW_004444021.1 coordinate 1,579,058, forward strand.
GCCCTGAGACCTCAGTGAAAATTTCCTCCTCGGGAAATTAAGAAACTCCAATTTCTGAAAGAATGAGCCGTAGTGAAGACCACGAGGTAAAGCAGAGATCCAAATGCCAGGCAGAGAACCTATGAACACCTAGTCCAATGATGAGAATGGTGGTTAAAATCAGAGAAGTGCTCCAAATTAGGTGAGAGAGTTAGGAATGTCATGAACACAGACTGGAAATGACCAAGCAGATTTGAGTTTCACAGGCTGTCGGAGCTGAGCAGCACAGTTCAGAGGTCAGCGAATGCAGACCAGTTTCTTACACACTCATAATAGAAGTCTGTGTCAGTAATTAGATAAAATGGCCTAGAAAAGAAAGTTCTATTTCCTTCTGTTTGGTTTTTCTTCTTCAACAATAATAACCTATGCTCTCAATGTGGTATCCCCACCCGCTACCCCACACACATCCCAGGTGATTTGAACTGAAAGTAAAAGCAAAGAAATTATAAGATTGTATGCTCAGTGATTACTTGGAATCTGCCTACTGGCAGGCTTATGGCACTTGCACCAAGCACATCACATACCATCTATGTCTTTGCAGCCTTCCTTCACTGAAAAATGCATGGTAGGCCCCCATCCAATGTATTGCTGCTGCCTTTGGCAGCTGTTGAAATATTTGAGGGGACATTAAAGAAAAAAATGTCCTCAAATGCCACAATCACGACGTGTCTTAGAACAAAAGGTTACCCAAGGATAGGTTGCAGGGACTCAGGGTTAAAACCAAACCCATGACTCACATCAAATGTACTGCTGAATGAGCAGTCCTAGAAATGAAAACATTAACAAAACAGGTGGGACCAGTAAAAAAAAAAAATGTTTTCCGCAATTCCATGCCTAGGGTGGAACCAGCAGTTTTCAGACTTTTGACCTTTGATCAAATGATGATCTGTGCACTGGTCTTTATATTTTATCTCACTCTCTTGGACTGACATACATATAGCAAATCTATAAGCTTTTCTTAAAATTTTTCATTTATCGTCACTGTACTTTCAAATAGGATTTGAGGCAGCCTACATTAAGTTGGAAATATCACTCTTTTGCATATCCCATTTTAAGCACCATCAGCAATAATAGACAATGTCCTTTGAACACTTTGTATAATTTAGTCAATCAACTTATTTGTGCCTGAAAAGGCAAAACAAAACAAAACACATAACTTCTAGGAAAAAAAAAAAAACAACTAAAAATATCAGTAAAATCCCCAAGACAAATTTTAGGAGATTTTAGAATGCTTAGAAGTGAGTTTTGTAAATGCACAAGATGTTCAAAAGAACGTGGATCAATTAAAGAAGTTAAGATAATTAACCTAAATTAAAACCAAGTTTATATACTAGCTTTGGTTAGGAAAACTCCACTCACAGATAAAAATTCTGACATTAAATAAAGAACAAAAAGTTACTGTTGATCTCATCTATCTATCCTTAAAGACATCACATCACTGAAAGACAAAACAAAGTTCCAATCACTGAATTTAGCTCACATCTTTCAGGAGTCTATGATTGTAGCATCTAAATTAGAAAACAAATCAAACAAGTATGATCAGTAGATATATGTTTTTTTAATCTAATAAAAAAGACTGTAGTGTTGGGTTATGCAGTTATTAAATAATTATTTGAACTATATCACATTCATATATAAAAACATCTTGCTACATAATATATAATACTGTTATATAACATTATTATTTATATATTTATAATATTTATATTATATATTTATTATATATTATTACTAAGCCTTTAGGCTTTATGCCAAAAATATTTCAATTTTGAAAGACAAGATCTCATCTCCTGTACTCTAATATTTATGATTTCTGGCCATACGTTGAGTCACCAGTTGAATCATTACCATGTCCACTGATTATGATCTGAACACAGTAATAAGGTACATAAACTTGACATGCCTATCCTTTATCTTCCTCTAATTGTAAATTATTATAAGCAATATAAACACCTTCACTAAAGTAAAAGTATTCCTTACAGGAATATAGATGATCCCCAGCAAATGGTGTAGTAAAGAATATTCAATTTATAATCTTAAGGTTCCAAGGTAAATACAGAAATCTGGTAATTTAATGCCAATTTTTGTGTAAGGAAATCATTGATCACAGAGAGTAAGGAATTGCAGAAGTTTGAAATCATAATTATGTCAGGGTATAAAGTAGAACAGGTCTCATGAATATCATTCTAATGTTCTTTTTTATATATAATTTTATTTATTTTGTTGTTGAGAATATATACAGCAAAACATACACCAATTCAACAGTTTCTACATGTACAATTTAGTGACACTGATTATATTCTTCAAGTTGTATAACCATTCTCACCCTCCTTTTCTGAGCTGTTCCTCCCCCATTAACATAAATTAACTATCCCCGAAGATTCCTATCTAATCTTTCAAGTTGCTTTTGTCAATCTGATCCCATATAGATAGTCTTAAGAGAGAATCATGTTCAAGGCAGACCTTTTTACTAAGCTCAACAATTATTGGGTTTTAAGAAGACTTAGAGAATACTTTTGGTTTAAGGTTTAAAGATTATCTCAGGGTAATAGTTTCAGGGGTTCATCCAACCTTCATGGCTCCAGAAAGTCTGGAGTCCATGAGAATTTGAAATTCTGTTCTGCATTTACCCCTTTTGATCAGGATTCTTCTATGGAATCTTTGATCAAAATGTTTAGCAATGGGGAGGTGGAGCCAACACGGCACCATAGACAGAAGCACCATGCTGTCCCTCTGCAGCAAAGACCCAAAAAACTAAATAAAACAGATACAAACATCAGTCTTGGAACCCTAAGCATCAAATGAAGGAATAAAGAACTTGATGAAGTACCAAATGGAATAAGAAACAGAGAACAGAAAACGAGGAGAGCTAGAGTGGAGGTTTCCTACCAGCTAACGTGGCATGGATTCACCATCTTGAACTACAGCTACCAAGGAGTGAAGACAAGGAGTACAGGAAGGCAGCTTCATGGCGCTTCCAACAGGAGTCAGAACACCTGGTAACCACGGGTACATGCTTTCCCACTCCCACCTTTCTTCCCTCTACGCAGTCTCCGCTGCTTTCCAACAGGCCACAGTTGCTTAGCCAGAGAGACACTAACTCACTGCCACCAGGTTGGCCCTGCCCCCACCAGCCAGCTTTTTCAGTGCCATTTTGTTTTTTGTTATTTTTTTGGCTTTTTTTGTTGCTTCTCTCTCTCCCTTCCTTCCTTTCTTTTCTCTCACCCAGCTAGCCCCATGTGCTGCCCCCTCAACTTCTTGACAGATTGTGATTTTTTAGTTTGTTTGCTTTTTTTTTTTTTCCTATGTCTTCTCTCTCTCTCCTTTCCTTTCTCCCACCCACCCATCCCTCTGCACCACCCCTGCCCCTTCTCGAGGTGCCATGCTGCTCTGCTGGGCTGGAGGGTCACTGTGTTCAATCTCCCTGGGTCTGTGCTGCTGTCACACATCAGCTCCTTCAGTTCCATTTATTTATTGTTTGTTTGTTTGTTTTGTTTTCTTTTTTGTTGTTGTTTCTTCTGTCTCTCACTCTTCTTTTCTTCCTCCCGCCCACCTAGCCCTGTGCACTGCCCCCCCTTCTGATGGGCTGTGCTGTATCACTAGGCTGGAGAGCCTCTGGCACATGGCCTCCCCTGTTCTGCACTGCTTCCACAAGCTGGTTACCTCAGCACCATATTGTTTATTTTTCTTTATCTTTCCCCTCCTCCCTTTTTCTTCTCCCCCTACTCCACCTAGGCCCTGTGCTGCCTTCACCCCTTCCTGATAGGCTGTGTGATGCCATGCCGCCTGACAAGAGAGACATCAGCTCTCCACCACCCCAGTTCTACCCCACCCCCAATGTCCGGCTCCCCTACCACCGTATTTAGTTATTTTTTGTTGTTGTTTTTATTAATTTTATTGTTTATTTATTTTTATTTGTTGGTCGGTTGGTTTATTCTCTCTCTTTCTTCTCTTTCCTTTCCCTTCTCCTGCCCACCTATCCCCGTGTGCCACCCACACCCATTATTGACAGGCTGAGCCACACCGTTTATAATAGCCCCCACAAAAAAAATAAAATGCTTAGGAATAGATCTAACCAGTGATGTAAAAGACCTATACAAAGAAAACTACAAAACACTTCTGCAAGAAACCAAACAAGACATACATAAATGGAAAAACATACCATGCTCATGGATGGGTAGACTCAACATTGTGAAAATGTCAATTCTACCCAAAGCAATCTACAAATACAATGCAATCCCTATTCAAATACCAACTGCATTCTTTAAGGAGATGGAAAAACTAATCATTAACTTTATATGGAAAGGAAAGAGGACCTGGATAAGTAAAGCACTATTAAAGAAGAAGAATAAAGTTGGAGGCCTTTCACTACCTGACGTCAGAGCCTATTATAAAGCTGCAGTAATCAAAACAGCCTGGTACTGGTACAATGACAGACACCTTTACCAATGGAACAGAATTGAGAACCCAGATGTAAATCCATCCACCTACGGTCACCTGATCTTCGACAAAGACCCAAAGTCCATTAATGGGGAAAAGATAGTCTTTTAAACAAATGATGATGGAAAAACTGGATGTCCATCTGTAAAAAAATGAAACAGACCTGTATCTCACACCATACACAAAAGTTATTCAAAACTGGATCAAAGACCCAAATATAAAACCAAAAACTATAAAGATCATGGAATAAAAATAGGGTCAATGCTAGAGGCCCTAATACATGGCATAAATAGGATACAAACCATAACTAACAATACACAAACAGCAGAAGATGAGCTCGATAACTGGGATCGTCTAAAAATTAAACACTTATGTAGGTATAGAAGGGAAATTCCTCAATATAATAAAGGGCATCTATATAAAACCAACAGCCAGCATCAGTCCTAACAGAGAGAGACTGAAAACATTCCCCCTGAGTAAAGGAACAAGACAAGGATGCCTTTTATCACCACTCCTATTTAACATTGTGCTGGAAGTCCTAGCTAGAGCAATAAGGTGAGAAAAAAGAAATGGCATCCAAATTGGTAAGGAAGAACTAAAAGCCTTCACCAAAAGAGTAAAAAGACTGGGAAAAAATTTTTGACTATGAAATATCCAACAAAGTTCTAATCTCTAGAATCTATAGGAATATCCAACACCCCTACAACAAAACGATATAGAATCCAGTTTAAAAATGGGCAAAGGATATGAACAGAAACTTCACCAAAGAAGACATTCAGGCAGCTAACAGTCATGAGGAAATGCTTGTGACCACTAGACATTAGAGAAATGCAACTCAAAACTACAATGAGATAGCATCTCACCCCAACATTACTGGCACAAATCAAAAAAACAGAAAATAACAAATGTTGGAGGGATTGCAGGGAGCTTGGAATTCTTATACACTGCTGGTGGGAATGTAAAATGGTACAATCATTTTTGAAAATGATATAGCACCTCCTTAAAAAGCTAGAAATAGAAATACCATATGTTCCAGCAATCCTACTCCTAGGAATATATCCTAGATAAATAAGAGTCATCACACGAATAGACATATGCCCACCCCTATTCATTGCAGCATTAGTCACAACAGCAAAAAGATGGAAACAACCTAAGTGCCCATCAACAGAAGAATGGATAAAAAAATTATGGTGTATACACACAATGGAATACTATGCAAGGATAAAGAACAATGATAAATCTGTGAAACATCTCACAACATGGATGAGTCTGGAAGGCATTAGGCTGAGTGAAATAAGTTAATCACAAAGGGACAAATATTGTATGAGACCACTATTATGAAAAATCACAAAAAGGTTTACACGCAGAAAGAAACAATCTTTGATGGGTACCAGGAGAGGTAGGGGCGGGGAGAGAAAAACACTAACTAGGCAATAGAAATGATGAAGTAAAACTGCTGAACAAAAGATTTCAAAGGGCTGCTCGAGAAGACAAAGTGAAGTATTATAATGAAATGTGCAAAGACATGGAGACAGAAAGCCAAAAGCGAGGAACACTTCAGTATTTCTGAAGCTGAAAGAACTGAAGAAAAAATTCAAGCTTAGAGTTGCAACACTGAAGGATTCTGTGGGGAAAATATTAAATGGTGCAGAAAGCATCAAAAGAAGATGGAAGGAATACACAGAGTCACTGTACTAAAAATAATTGGTTGATGTTAACCATTTCAGGAGGTAGCATATGATCAAGAACTGATGGTACTAAAGGAAGAGGTCCAAGCTGCACTGAAGGCATTGGCGAACAACAGGTCTCCATGAATTGACGGAATACCAATTCAGATGTTTCAACAAACAGATACAGCACTGGAAGTGTTCACTCGTCTAGGCCAAGAAATTTGGAAGACAGCTACCTGGCCAATCAACTGGAAGAGATCCATATTTGTACCTATTCCAAGAAAGGAGATACAACAGTATGCAGAAATTATCAAACAATATCATTAATATCACACACAAGTAAAATTTTACTGAAGATCATTCAAAAGCAGTTCCATCAGTACATTGACAGGGAACTGCCAGAAATTCAAGCCGGATTCAGAAGAGGATGAGAACGAAGGATATCATTGCTGATATCAGATGGATCATGGCTCAAAGAAGAGAATACCAGAAAGACATTTACCTGTGTTTTATTGACTATGCAAAGGCATTCAACTGTGTGGATCACAACAAATTATGTATGACATTGTGAAAAATAAGAATTGCAGAACATGTAATTGTGCTTATGAGGAACCTGTGCTTTGACCAAGAGGCAGTTGTTCGAACAGAACAAGGGGATACTGCAAGGCCTAAACTCAGGAAAGGTGTGTGTCAGGGTTGTATCCTTTCACCATTCTTATTCAATGTGTATACTGACCAAATAATCCCAGAAGTTGGACTATACGAAGAGGAATGGGGTGTCAGGATTGGAGGAAGACTCCCTGACAATCTGCGATATGCAGATGACACAACTTTGCTTGCTGAAAATTAAGAGTACTTGAAGCACTTATTGATGAAGACCAAAGACCACCCCCTTCAGTATGGATTACACCTTGACATAAAGGAAATAAAAGTTCTCACCACTGGACCCATAAGCAACATCATAATAAATGGAAAAAAAGAGTCGACTTCTGGGAACATGGCGCTCTAGGCAGAAGCACTACGCTGTCCCTCCACAGCAAAGATCGGAAAAACTAAGCCAAACAGAGAAAACAGCAATCCTGACACCCTAAACATCAAATAAAGAGATAAAGAACTCAGCCAAGCACCAAATGGAGTAAGAAACTGACAGAGAACAGAGAGTGAGGAGACACACATGGAGAGGTCCCCTATCAGCTAATGCAGCACGGATCCAGCATCTTGGATTCCTATCAGAGACCAGCAGAGTGTACGAGAAAGCTGCTTCACGGAGCTTCCAGCAGGAGACAGAACAACTGGTAACTGGTGATATACGCTTTCCTACCCCCCACCCTTCACCCCCATTTGGCCTCCTCCACTTCCCGCGACCATAGTCTTTTGGCCGGCAAGCACCAGCTGCTTGGATTCCACCCACCTGCACTGGCAGACTCCCTGAGTGCCATTTGTTGGCTGCTGGTGTTGCTTTTCTCTGCTTCTTTTGATTTCTTCCTTACCTCTCACCACCTCCCCC
>NW_004444021.1:1587987-1688243 GCF_000243295.1 Trichechus manatus latirostris
ACATGTCATGGGGTTGTTAACCAATGTCATAAAACAATATGAGTACTGACTGTTTAATGAGAAACTATTTGTTCTGTAAACCTTCATCTAAAGTAGAATAAAAAAATTTTTAAAAAATGGAAAAAAGTTTGAAGTTGTCAAGAATTTCATTTTATATGGATCCACAATCAATGCCCATGGAAGCAACAGTTAAGGAATCAAAAGATGCATCACACTGAGCTAATCTCCTGCAAAAGATCTCTTTAAAGTGTTAAAAAGCATGGTATCATTTTAAGGACTAAGGTGCGCCTGACCCATGTCATTGTGTTTTCAATCGTCTCATATGCATGTGAAAGCTGGACAATGAATTAGGAAGACCGTAGAAGAATTGATGTCTTTGAATTATGATGTTGGTGAAGAATATTGAATATACCATGGACTGCCAGAAGAACCAACAAATACATCTTGGAAGAAGTACAGCCAGAACACTCATTAGAAGCAAGGATGGCCAGACTTCATCTCACAGAGTTTGGACATGTTATCAGGAGGGACTAGTCCCTGGAGAAGGACATCATGCTTGGTAGAGTGGAGGGTCAGCAAAAAAGAGGAAGACCCTCAATGAGATGGATTGACACAGTAGCTGCAACAACAGGCTCAAACACAGCAATGATTTTGAGGATGTACATAGGGTCGCTGTGATTTGGAATTGACTTGAAGGCACCTTACAACAACAACAACAACAGACAATAGATAAGTGGTAACTTTGGTGAAGGGTAAGACAGTACAGAATACTGGGGAAGTCAGCACAACTTGACCAAGGCAAGGTCATGGAAGCTTCACAGATATGTCCATACTTCCTGAGGGACCAAATTACTGGGTGAGTGCTAGAGACCTAGGTCTCAAGGGACATCTAGCTCAACTGGCATAACATAGTTTATAAAGAAAATGTTCTACATCCCACTTTGGTGAGTAGCATCTGGGATCTTAAAAGCTTGTGAGCAACCATCTAAGATACTCCACTGGTCTCACCCTGTCTGAGCAAGGGAGAATAAAGAAAACCAAAGACACAAGGGAAATATTAGTCCAAAGGACTAATGGACCATAACTACCACAGCCTCCACCAGACTGAGTCCAACACAACTAGATGGTGCCCAGCTACCACCACTGACTGCTCTGACAGGGATCACAATAGAGGGTCCCAGACAGAGCTGGAAAAAAATGTAGAACTCAATTCTAACTCACAAAAGAAGGCTAGACTTACTGGCCTGAAAGAGACTGGAGAAACCCCAGAGTATGGCCCCTAGACACCATTACACTTCAGTACTGAAGTCACTCCTGAGGTTCACCCTTCAGCCAAAGATGAGACAGGCCAATAAAACAAAATGAGACTAAATGGACACACCAGCCCAGGGGTAAGGACAAGAAGGCAGGAGGGGACAGGAAAGCTGGCAATGGGCAACCCAAGGTTGAAAAGGGGAGAGTGTTGATATGTCATGGGGTTGGCAACGAATGTCACAAAACAATAGGTGTATTGATTGTTTAATGAGAAACTAGTTTGCTCCGTAAACCTCCATCGGAAGTATAAATAAATAAAGTTCAATTAAAAAAAAAAAAAGTTCAGTAATGGTAGCCAGGCACCATCCAGTTGTTCTTATCTCACGGCAAAGGAGGCAGTTGTTGATGGAGGCGATTAGTCACACATTTCATATCCTCCTCCTATTCCTGACTCTCCTTCTTCCGTTGTTCCAAGTGAATAGACACCAACTGTTGTGCCTTGGATGGCCGCTTGAAAGCTTTTAAGAGTACAGACACTACGCATCGAACTAGGAGGTAAACAGAGGCACTAGACATGTTATTAGGCCAATTAACTGGGATGTCCCATGAAACCATGACCCTAAATCTCCAAACCAAGAAACCAAATCCTGTGAGGTGTTTGGTTGTACTTAAGCAGCCTAAGCCTCTAGTTTTTGTTTTGTCATTGTTGTAACTATATCTATCACACAACTTTTGCCAATTCAGCTTTTTGTAGATGTACAAATTATTGACAGTGATTACAGTAATCAAGGGTAGCGTTACACAGCTAATGCTTTTTCTTACAACTCTGAAAAATTTATAACTTTCAAGGAAAACGGAAAGATGAAAATGACAAAGAAAAGGGAAATTTTGAGGCAAGATAAGGTAAGATAAGAGAATAAATTACACCGACCTCTTTCATAAATCTTTAATATCTCCCCAATCCCTATGTAATAGGTACCTTAGACAAGCATCAAACTTATTCAAAAACTATTTTATAAATTATTAATGAGACTGTTAAACATAAGGATGTCGGAAACCACAAGGAAAGCTAAAACAGTGATATGTATATATTTTATAAATTATTAAAGATATTGAGAAACCTAAGGATATTGAAAACCACAAGGAAAGCTAAACCAGCTGTATATATATATATATATATATATATGTATATCAATCACCATGCCTTTCTTCTGTGGTGCCTCTGGATGGACTCCAACCTCCAACCTTTTCGTTAGCTGAGCTCATTAACCATTAGTACCACCCAAGGATTATCTCTCTCTCTTTCTGTACATATATGCAAATTCGCACCAACACTATCGTTAGCGTATTTGAAAATTGCATTAAGCTGATTAGAAAGTCAATAAAGCAGTTGTCTCTAGCAATCCAAAACAATGATAAAAAGAGCAAGCATTGGAGTGTAAGTATATTTAATTTTTTTAATTTATTGGATACAAAAAACAAATCACATCCTAATAGTGTCAGTTATGGAAACATGTTTTCTTAAAGCAGCCTAGACCTTCTTTCTTATCTCATAATTGAGAAATTAAATACTAGAATTACAAAAAATAATGCGTACACATTTTAACAGTGTGAAATGTACAGATTCAAATATCAATTAATAAAAGAAGTTTTTGTGTTAGTTAATGACAGAAAAAGCAGTTAAATTTCAGTTTACTTTTCCCTATATATTTGGTACTGAAACACAAGACTATATATTAATAACTTTAATATATATGTTGGCAAATTATGCTTTTTATTACCTAGTTGTTTGAAGGTAAAATTTCCTCGTTAGTAGAAAAATTCAAATTTATTTCTCTATTTTGGCTATTATTAAAGAATACACAATCTTTAATAATGTACTAATCTTTTTTTTACTGTTCAATTATTTATCATTAAAAATGAATAATAGCTTTTAAACACTGGCAGATTTATATATAACAACAAAAATGGGCCACAGTTCAGAAAATATTTGACAATGTCAGCTGATTTAATATAATAATTTTAAGTTTACTTTAATAAATTAGTGCTTTACATTCACTTTAAAATTTAATGTATTAATAAAAAAAACAGATGAGTAAATAAATGAATTAGAAGGAGGGGATAGCCAGATTTTTGGGGGAAGTAATTTATTGTAAGAAGCCCTGGTGTCACAGGGGTTAAACACTTGGCTGCTAACCAAAAGATTGGCAGTTTGAACCCACCAGTTGCTCTGTGGGAGAAACATGTGGCAGTTTGCTTCTGTAAAGATTTATAGCCTGAAAACCTTATGAGGCAGTTCTACTCCGTCCTGTAGGATCGCTATGAGTCGGAATCAACTCGACAGCAACAGGTTTGGGTTTTTGGTTTAATTGACTGTAAACCAGACAGACATGGTAGGAATTCTCTCATTGTTGCTGATTAGCTGTAGAGTCTTAAGACATTTAGCCACATAAGCTTTAGTCTTAGAGCACAGGATAATTATAAAAATAATGCCTCTAATATACTTACCTAGGCAGTAGTCCCTATGCAAAGGTTTATCCTTCTCATGTGTTCTACTTTAAGTGTAGCTTAAGTCTGCATGTAGTATACATCTGGCTTCAGCCTGCTCTGGGGAGGGAAAAACTTAGTCTTCCATCTCTTCTATTTCTTTTGCAATACATTCTACCATATTAAAAAGAAGAAGAAAAAAATCATCTTTATAAAATTTAATCTAATAGACTATCAATAAATATGTAAGTATTAGTCTGATTAATGAAGGAAGTTATATATATCATTACCTGGATATTTCCCACAAGCTCAGAAGATCATCCTAATTTTCTCATTTCTGAATCCCAAAGTCACTGGCATCTTCCAGTTTCTTGTATTGTGCTTGGCTAGGACCATATATGGATTGGCTAAGACGTTAACAGAGTTTTCGGTTCATTGTGTGCTTCTTCACTATGTACACTCCCTGGGTTACATATGTCCGATTTACTATGAAAAGTTTGAGATGCACGCAGTAGTTGTAATAACAAATGGGTGCTGCTTTGTGACATGCATCAAAGCATTGTTCTTATTATTACTGTATTATTATGTTAAAGATATTTTAGTGTATCTGGAAGTGTTTCTTTAATGTTTTTTATGCATAGAAAGGTACACTATAGACTATTTACTAAGACAAACATTTGACTAACTGATGTTAGATATGAAATGTACCTAACTGTTCCGACTTAACGTGCAAATTCGACTTAAAAATAGATTTAGGAATGGAACTTGTTCGTAATCTGGAGACTGCCTGTATTTCCCAAAAACTTGTCTGAGAATGCTATTCTAAAAAGAGGAAATGTGCTGGAATTGTGTTTAGATACTGACCATTAGATAATAAAACGTATTTATAGAGACACTGGAATTTTAGGATTAGAAGTTCCATTAGAATAAGAACACATATCTTAAAATTAGGTAGATTTCCTGCCAAGGAGAAGAGATTTGCATTACAGAAGTCCCTGATAAGAATGTATCTGTTTCATATATAAGGCATAACCCCAAAATAAATTGGTTTGTGGGATTAGTAACAAGTAAATTTTCTAATACTCATGGCTAGTATTATTTATATTTCCATTTCTAAATTTAAATCAAATAATCAGTTTAAGATGGGTAAAACAAGCACAATAATTTTTAATCCCGAGAATGATAGGCATTGGAATTTAAATAACACTGTTCTCCTGTTTAAAGTGACCCAATTCTCACCACTTAGAGCAGTGTAACAGGGAAGTAGATTACTTAACTTCTTTAATCTGCACAATAAAAACTATTTGTACTATCGCCAAGAGTTTAAAAAAACAATGACATGAGATAATACAAACACTTTATTAGTTTATAGAAAATGCTTAAAAATGCTATTTTTATATTAGGGTAGAATTAGAAGTAAAGAATAGGTTTGGGAATTAACTCTGCAGAGGTTCTTAATTAAGTCAGGAGAGTATGATACATTATCAAAGAAGAGAAGCTGTTAGGAAGAAAAGAAAAAAAACGGATAGGCCCAGACCTTGGTAGATGCCTACATTTAGAATGCACGTAGAGAAAGTGGAACCCAAAAAATAGACAGAGAAAGGGCCACCAAGAAGATGAGTGTCTGATCTTTGTATGGAAAAATATGCAGAAACCGAAGAATCATATCTGAAGTGTGATCTAAGATTTGGAGGTCTCAGTTCTAGAGCTTTGCTACTAAACTTTGATCAATTTCAGGATTGTTTTAATTAATCTTCCCGTGTTTCTCTTGAACAAAAGAGGATGGAGCTATGGTTCCCTAGACACTGCTTTGCACTTACTCTAACCAAGAAAGTTGATAAGAATTATCTGGTTATTAGCTGATTATTAACTGATAACATCAAAACAAAATTTGTAAACATAAAGTACTGGAGCATGGAAGTAATAATTATAGCAAACCAAGGCTCTCTGTCTGATTTAAAAACCAGTGGGACATCAGCTTGGCTGCTACTGTAATTGGCTGCCAGCCTGTTGTTTTGTTGTGCTGGAAGAAGGACTTTATGTCCTGTGGATATTATTTGCTCTTGGTCCAGTGGGACCCAAGTTTCCATTAGATTACAAGCTCTATACACATAGCTAGATGTGTGCAAGACTCTTACACAATTTCTGTAGGTTATGCTTAACTTTTTTCCTGTTAGCATTGGGTTCTTTCAGTTTCCTTTGGTCCTTCCTCTGTGAGAGTTAAGTATCTCCCTGTACTCTCAGTCTCTAAGGTCTCACTTGGTGTATTGTGACTCTCTCTGCCTTGTGAAAACTTTCCACGATGCCACAAGTTTTACAGATGTGTTGATATTGCAGTATAACTTTATTCTCTCATGTTCTCATGTTCACATTGGGTTCAGTTCCATTCACTCACTCATTCATTTATTTATTATCTCATTCAAGAAATATTTTTTGGAGCGCTGGCTATGTGCCAATCACTGAGCTAGATGTGTTCTTATATGTTATATGAAGAATGAGTGTTCATATGAGGGTGTAGAATGATTTCCAGTCTGGACTCAATTTAAAGCCTAAATCAATTATTTTTCTTCCCCTTTCTTCATATAGAACCAGTACCATCAAAACCTGTTGATTTAACCTTGTAAATATTTTTTTAAATTTTTCCCATACAAAAATGTATACGTACATTGTTATGTGACTCTGATTGCACTCCCCATACTGTGACAGAACACTCCTCCTTTCCACCCCTGATTCCCCATTTCCATTCAACCAGCTCCTAACCCTTTCTGCCTTCCCATCTCACCTCTGGACAGAAGCTGCCCGTTTAGTCTCTTGTATCTACTTGAGCTAAGAGGCACACTCCTCAGGAGTATCGCTTTATGTCCCACGGTCCAGGCCAATCCCTGTCTGAAGAGTTGGCCTCGGGAATTCTTTTAGTTCTGGGCTGATAGAGAATCCAGGGGCCATGCTTTCTGGGGTTCCTCCAGTCTCAGTCAGACCATTAAGTCTGGTCTTCTTGCTGGAATTTGAGTTCTGCACCCCACCTTTCTCCTGCTCCTTCCAGGACTCTCTGTTGTGTTCCCTGTCAGGGCAGTCATTGGTGGTAGCTGGGCACCATCTAGTTCTTTTGGTCTCAGGCTGATGAAGTCTCTGGTTTATGTGGCCCTGTCTCTTGGGCTAATACTTTCCTTGTGTCTTTGCTCTTCTTCATTCTCCTTTACGCCAGGTGGTTGGGACCAACTGATGCATCTTAGATGGCCACTTGCAAGCTTTTAAGACCCCAGACGCCACTCACCAAAGTAGGATGCAGAACATTTTCTTAATAAGCTTTGTTATGCCAATTGACCTAGATGTTCCCTGAAAGCATGGTCCCCAGACCCCTACCCCTGCTACTGCATCCCTCAAAGTGTTTGATTGTATTCGGGAAACTTCTTAGCTTTGGTTTAGTCCAGCTGTGCTGACTTCCCCTGTGGTGTGTGCTGTCCTTCCCTTCCCCTAAGATAAGTCTTATCTACTATCTAGTTAGTGAATAACCCTCACCCTCCCTCCCCACCCTCATAACCATCAAAGAATGCTTTCTTCTGTGTTTAAAACTTTTCTTGAGTTGTTAACGGTATTTGTTCTTCTGCAACTGACTAAATTCACTCAGCATAATGTCCTTCAGCTTCCTCCAGGTTATGTTTCACGGCTTCATCGTTGTTCTTTATCATTGCATAGTATTCCATTGTGTGGATATACCATAATTTGTTTATCCATTTTTCTGTTGATGGGCATCTAGGTTGTTTCCATCTTTTTGCTATTGTGAACAGTGCTGCAATGAACATGGGTGTGCATGTATCTGTTCGTGTGACGGCTCTTATTTCTCTATAGCCTTCTAAATATTTCTTAAACTCATGTTTTTCTCTTCACTTCTCCTGCATCCATTTTAGTCTAAGTCATCGTCAAAGACAGCACTAGTTGCTTTACTGGTTTCCCTACATTTAATCCATTGTTCACACTGCTCTCGTACACTTTGTTTTTTAGATGAAATTCAGATTTAATCATGTATCTGTCCTGATTAAAACACCTCAATGGCTTCCCATTATTCCTAGGATAAATCCCTATGACATCTGGCCCCACCTTGGCAGTCTAATATCATCTCTTGTTACTTTTCCCTCTCCTCTCTCTTCCAGCCACTTTGGCCTTCTGCTTTCAGTTACTTGAATCCACCATGTTCTTTCCTGTTCATGCAGGGTTCTTGCAGTTGCTGGCCCCTTATTTCTTTGCCTGTTAAAATTTACTCATTTTTAGATATTAGCTCAAATCTATTTTTTTAAATCAAGGAATCCTCTCTGACTCTCAGCTTATCAATATATCTTTCCTTCACACTGTATGCCAGTTTATGATAATACTTTACATATTAAATAATACTGTCTTCACTTCATAAAGTTACTTGATAACACAAGCTCAAGCTCTTTTTTTCTTTTCTTTTTTATTGTTGTGCTTTAAGTGAAAGTTTACAATTCAAGTTAGTCTCTCATACAAAAATTTATACATACATTGTTACGTGACCCTAGTTGCTCTCCCTATACTGTGACAGCACACTCTTTCTTTCCACCCCTGATTTTCCGTGTCCATTCAACCAGCTCCTGACCCTCTCTGCCTTCTCATCTTCCCTCTGGACAGGAGCTGCCCATTTAGTCTCATGTATCTAGTTGAGCTAAGAAGCACACTCTTCACAAGTTTCATTTTATGTCCCACGGTCCAAGCCAATCCCTGTCTGAAGAGTTGGCCTTGTGAATGGTTTTAGTTTCGGGCTAACAGAGAGTCTGGGGGTTATGTCTTCCAGGATCCCTCCAGTCTCAATCAAACCATTAAGTCTGGTCTTTTTACTAGAATTTGAGTTCTGCACCCCACTTTTCTCCTGCTCCCTCAGGCACTCTCTGTTGTGTTCCCTGTCAGGGCAGTCATTGGTGGTACTGGGCACCATCTAGTTCTTCTGGTCTCAGGCTGATGAAGTCTCTGTTTTATGTGGCCCTTTCTGTCTCTTGGGCTAATACTTGCCTTGCGTCTTTGGTGTTCTTCATTTTCCTTTACTCCAGGTGGGTTGGGACTAATTGATACATCTTAGATGGCCGCTCACTAGCTTTTAAGACCCCAGATGCCACTCACCAAACTGGGATGTGGAACAGTTTCTTAATAAACTTTGTTATGCCACTTAACCTAGATGTCCCCTGAAACCATGGTCCCCAGAACCCTGCCCCTGCTACTCTGTCCCTTGAAGTGTTTGGTTGTACTCAGGAAACTCTTAGCTTTGGTTTAGTCCAGTTGTGCTGACTTCCCCTGTAGTGTATTCTGTCCTTCCCTTCACCTAAGGTACTTCTTGTCTACTAGCTAGTTAGTGAATACCCATCTCCCTCCCTCCCCACCCTCATAACCATCAAAGAACATTTTCTTCTGTATTTAAACCTTTTCTTGAGTTCTTATAATAGTGGCCTTATACAATATTTGTTCTTCTGTGACTGACTAAATTCACTCAGCAAAATGCCTTCCAGATTCCTCTATGTTATAAGATGTTTCACGGATTGATCATTGTTCTTTACTGTTGTGTAGTATTCCATTGTGTGAATATACCATAATTTATTTATCCATTCATCCATTGATGGGCATCTAGGTTGTTTCCATCTTTTTGCTATCGTGAACAGTGCTGCAGTGAACATTGGTGTGCATATATCTATGTGTGTGACAGCTCTTATTTCTCTAGGATATATTCCAAGGAGTAGGACTGATGGATTGTATGGTACTTCTATTTCTAGTCAAGCTCTTTTATTTACCTTTTTTTTTCCCTTAAGGACTAGCACAATACCATACACATAAACATAGTCTTAACATATCTTTCTATTGAATGAATAAATGATTAAATGACCACTCATTCATCTTAAAGGGGAAAAAAAATTCCATTGTAGACCTGTAATATTCCATGCAAATCCTTGATAAGGCTTTTACAACCTATGAAGAGGATGTTAGTAGGAAGAAAAGAATAAGGATATGAAATTTAGTGATAATTGTAGGTTTCAAAGACTAAGAGCACTACTTCACTCAGTTATTTTTAGTAGTATTGATTTTCATCAATTGTCATTATTTTTGAATAGCAAACACATTGTGAGTGCTGTACCCTAGTTAGTTTTGAACGGAAATGGTAATAGTAGCTTCACCTTAAGCCAATGTTTAGGATAGGGGATGTTCCACACTTGTACAGCTTTGAGAACAGCAAGTTAAACAGAGAAGGTTAATGTTAAGTTTTGCAGCTCTCCTAATGGTTAAGAATGTCTTTGGGTTAAATTACTTATTCCATGCCTACATGGCAAAAAATAAAAATGAACTAAAATCCCTTATGAGAAGACTGTGCTAATGAAATCAGCTACGAGTTAGCCAAAAATGCCTTTCAGTTCCTGAACACATACTTTAAGCAAGCTGATAATTTTCCAAGGGTATTTTCTAGAAGTGTTTTTTTTCCTAAACACAAGATAACAAGGTCAATGTGTTTATCTTGGTGAATATGATTCATTGTTTTCAAGTGTATAGAGAGGTTTTTGCCAATTTTTTTCTAGAAGACCACAAACTCTTCTTTCCCTGCTGTCTTACAGAGCCAGGGGTTCAAGAACAATTTTCTGTTAACTCTTATAAAATGGACAGGAATATACAAATAAAGAGAAAGTCTTTAATTTAAAAATTGTATTTCTTTGAAAGAATTTTTAAAACATTTTATTATTAATTTAAAAATCCTAAACACATACAGTATGGCATACTTAAAGACGAAGTGAAGCCTGTTATATACTTGATGAAGCACACTTGCTGGTACTGGTTGAAGGGAGAAGAAGGATATCTGGAAGAGGGATAGCAGCCAGAAGGCATCAGAGAAACTGGATTTATGAGATGTTAGGGAGCAGAGAGGAGTTCCTGGATGGAGCAAACTGTTAAGCACTTGACCACTAACTGAACGGTTGGCTCTTTGAACCTACCCGGAAGCAACTCGAAAGAAAGGCATGGTGATCTGCTTCTGAAAGGTCACAGCCTTGAAAACCCTATGGAGTGCAGCTCTGCAACATGTAGGATTGCCATGAACGGGAACACATTCATGGCAATTGTTTTGTTTTGTTTTTAGGGAGGAGAGAAAAAGAGTACTGCTACTGTATTGATGATGTTTTGCATATGTACAGATGAATTTAATTGCTTGTTTAGAAAAAAGATTTTCACATAAAATGGGAAATTCCACAATAAAGTCATCCGAGGAACATTCTACCAACAGCTGGCAACAGCTGGCAACAGCTGCTATTAGTAGCTGGATTGTTGGTTCAACATTAATGGCTTAAAGTTATGCACTCATTGTGCAGCAAAGGTCAGGCAAGGTTTTGGTTTTGTCTAGATTAAAGCTTTAAGTTTATAAACATTTGAGAGGTAACCAATTTAAAAAAAAAAAAGGTTTAGGTATATCAGATTGTATTCTGTGATGATATGTTCAAATCTGAAGAGAGTTGGTGAAGAAAATTTCCGACGATTCCCTGGATGAAAAGGGTCAGTGGTCCAGTCCTAGTTAGTTAACTATGGAGCTACATAGCCTCTTAGTTGAATCCATCACTACCTTCTTCCCTCACCACACCTCACATAAGCTGATTCTCAGCAGGAAGTAAACAAGTTAATGATAATGCATATATTCACTGAAAAGAAATTTAAGATTTCCTATTCTTATTTGTAGGTCATAAATCATACTATGAGGTGATGGTGCTTAGAATGTCTAGGCATTCCATGTTTATTGTGGTTCACAGGATATATTTGTATTTGGGCTTACTGAATGTTTTAAAATTTGTCTTATTTACACTTCTTTGATAAAACATTTGATTTAACAAGTTCCTAACACAAGTGATAGAAACACTTTTGACACACCTAGAGCACCTTTTTATCATCCCCTCATAATGGAAAGTCACATTCTTTGATATTTAGGACTATGTGGTGCTCCTTTTCATACAATGACCCCCCTGGTAATGTCCACTTGACCTGACCAGCTGACTCCCTGTCACCTGAACATCCCCCCCCAAGGCCTCTTTGCAGGACTCCATCTGCCAGACATGGTGTTAATGGCTGAGAAAAGGTGGACAACAGGACTGACCTTCCAGGTATTGCCAAGTCAAACTGCTTAGGCAAACTGGCAAGGAGTCGAAAAGCGTAAATATGAGAGAATTGAAACACTTCTGGCTAGAGTTGTGGCTTATAGCTCTTCTATCTTTTTCTTGTGTTAGGGACATAATGCTTCTGGGGATTTCCTGGTATCATAGCAATACGCCCTAGGGACGATGTCTGTGCGTTCCCTAACTTTGTTTTTTGTAAAATAAATAAATAAATAAATAAGCCTAGGATGGCTAATCTGATACAGATAAAGGGTGAATGGAAACTCATTTGTCACCCGTAAGTATATTGGAACGGGGGCAAAAAACATGCTTTCAAGTCAAAATTGTGTGTCTGACTCTCAAATGAGCCACTTGTTAGACACCTGTCCATTGGCCTTACTTACCCTTTTGAGCTTCAGTTTTCCATAAAGTGGGGCCTAAAAAGATTATTTAAATTGATTTGAAAGGCTATTTTGGGATTAGGAAAAGAGAATGGAATTATGATATCTACCTAGCAAAGTATCAGGCACAGGGATAGCGCTGAATACATAGGATCTATTATTAAAATAAGGAGCCCTTGTGGTGCAGTGGTTAAAGCGCTTGGCTGCTAACTGAAAGGCCAGCAGTTCCAGTCCAGCCTAGGAAATCCTATGGGGAAGATGTATCTGTCCTATAGGGTCACTACAAGTCAGAATCGGTTCAATGGCAATGGGGTGGGATTATGAGAATACAAGCTTTGGATATTTGACCAAACAGCCAATCTTTTTTTCTCGGATGGTGATAACTGCTGTTTACAGGTCATTTTTGCATAAGAAGTGGTAACTCCAAAGCCCATGATTTTTCTTTAATACCATTCTGTAAGAGATACTTTTAACTGAAAATATTTTACCTCCTAAAATCTCAGGAGAGCAGTGTGAGTCTTTTCTAGTTTCTCTGTTCACTTTAAGACTGAACTAGAGTCTTAATATATGAATCCTGGAAAGTGATTTATTGTTAGAAATCTTGCTGTTACATCTTCTGAATAATAACTTCAGTCACAGGACCTATGCAGACTGAGGGTAGAGCCTTATTCATATGCTTACCAGTAGTATTAGGCAAAATTCAATCTTAATCAACTACGTTGTGCAGCTATACCGAGAGTAGAAACACTGACTTTAGACCCCAGCACCCTGGCTATGCATGCCGCTTTCTGCCCCATTAATTAAGGCAGACAGAAAATATACCCAAATCACTGCTAAAAACATGAAGAAAAAAATAATAAGAAATTTTACCAAATAGATATTCACATTTCAAAGACTCATCTGCAAAAGTTACTAAAACAAAATCCTGTTTGTTGACTTCAATTAATATTCAGTATTCAGTATTTCCAGTGCTTTTACTTAATCAAGAAAGGGAAAGTTGATTCTGTCTCTGTTTTATCGTAGCAAATGTTAATCGTAGAGAGAAGCACATTGAAGATCAAATTACATAGGCAAACTGTCAGTGTTTGATTATTTAATTGCCAAGGTTCATAAGCACAGCAGCAATCTGTTAAGGGGTGTAACAGGTTTTAGAAGGAAAGGATTAAGAGTTTTTATTTTTCTCAACTGAGGCACAAAATGAGTGAGATTTTTCAACTTAACTTTCATTTCATGTGGCTCAGGTGTCAGAGATCTATATTTATCTTGCATTAGGCATGTGTCCGAAGTGCTGGAACACTTACGATGTCAATGGCTTTCAGATGTCAGGCTAAACTTGACGATAGATGGTTGAGACCCTGTGCCTCATTTCTGAGTTCTCAGCTGCTGTGCTGTGGAAATCATGTGTTTACTTTCAGCGTCTCCTCCTGCCAACAGTCTATCTGAAGCCAGTCTGGAGATCCTACATCTGGGCAAGCAAACTCCTCTAGAAGTTGGTGAGCAGAATTCTTTTTTGTTTAGGGGTGTGGCTATAAATGTCTTTGTAGCTGATACATTATCATGTAATAATAATTATTATTTTTGAACTCTCTAAGAAGATAAATACTACCTGGTATAATTTAGTCTAACAGGTTTGTAAGCTTTCCACTAGAATTGATAAAGAAAATAGACTTTTAACACTTAAGTTTTACATTTTCAGAAGTTTCTAAATTCATACTATGAAATTACATTTGCACATTTTCATGTCTTCTATTTAGAAAATATCAGGAAAAATAAACTTCTCTTGATTCAATTTCTCAAAGTATAATTTTAGTTGAAATTTTTATTCCTTCAGATTCTATAAGTCATTCTTACATGTCTTAACCTAGATGAATTTCTTTTCTTTTTTTCATTTATATTTCTTTATCTTATTATAGGCGCTTTTGAATGTTACTTTTTTGAAAAGGATACTTTTAAAATCTGGCCAATTAGATTTTCTCTTCCAAGTTGGAAAAGCCTTTTTTTTTTTTTTTTTTAAATGAGACTAAAAGTTGAATGACCTTCTTTCACTGGACTGAAAAAAACATGGCTTGTTGTTAAGACTGATAAATATGTTTAAGGACTAATCTAAAAGACCCAGTCCTCTTATCAGCTTGACTCCTAGAAACAAAGAAGAAAACAACAGTATTTCCATACATAAGACTTATTGATCATTAGTGATATAGAAATTGTGTTGACTGTGGATATCAGATAGCTATTATTTTGAGGAAGGAGGATTTTGTTACATAGCAGAATTTTTGCTGCATGATGTTTCATAATATAGCTATGTAAGACCAAGGAAAACTACAAAGAACGATAGAGTTGTGACTTATACAGAAAGTAAACTTAAGGGCATACTTATTTAGAGACAAAATTAAATGCCAATGCAAAAAGGCAATTCCCTTTGACTCTCAGTGATGTCCTTCCAAGGGGCTGGGAATGAATTGGATAGATGTCTTTACCTTTAAAAGGACACTTCTGTTTATTCTTTGGATAATAGTTGCTTTGAGCCATATTGTATTTTGCGGAAAGGATTCTGAGCTGACACATATAAAAGTGTTAACTTCTTGTATGCTTCCTGTGTGAGAACTCGGAACTCAGGTCAGATCTGGATCAGATGAAGAGAAATAGGCGACCTGTCTCTTTCTCTTGGAATGACTGGGTTACTTTTATAAACATTAAACAGCTTTATATTACTTTTTGTACTCTTCTGCAGGTGCGCCTGACTAAATAATAAAAGTGTGATTTGTGGAGCAATATATGAGACTTCTGTAATCCTAACAAGGGGAAAGGAGAGAGATTTTCAAATGATGTACAACACAAACACTAATTATTTGGAATCAGATTCTTTTGTAAAGGACAATATCAACTTCATAATTAATTGTTCTGAGAGTTTAAGAAAGAAAGCCAACACCTGAGGATAATAAAATAATTTTTACCTGGGAAAAAAAGATAAGCTCTTGAACTCAGAAGAATAATTCCCAGGCCAAAAAAAAAACCTTTAGAGTGCTGATAAATCAATGATAAACAATGTTTAAGACCGCAGAGTGGGCAATTAAATGGAAGAAAATGTTTTTCTTAGAGAAATACGTAATGCACTGCGGCTGATTTGACTATGGCCAATTTGGCATTTGGCATAAATTTCTGGTACCTGATTAAAATTACTAGTTAAGGAATTTAATCTGATATTCTTAGTATTTATAACCTCAGCTTCACAATTAAATTATTGGGAAAAATTCCAAAATTTTGAAATTAAAAAGAAATGCCATAAAATGATGAAAAGCAAAAATATTTGTCTTAGTTGTATATGTGTTTTTTAAAGATCGCACGTGCTTTTTGGAAGGAAATTGTAAATTGTGTCACCACTTTACTGAAACCTTGAAAGAGTGACCTGGGATGAGGAGAAGGGACACTACAGAGAAGGAGGAGCAAGCAGCCGGTCATGCTGGCTATATTTCTATATTAGATTACGGGAATCCTAAATAAAGCCTAATCCAAAGTGATTCTCACAATCACAAACGATGAGCTGTCCATCAGAAACAGTAAAGAGTCTAAAACTAGTATAAGTGCACAAGGAATACAAAAAGGATATAGTTTGGTAAATAATTGCTTTCACTGTTTTGTGTGTCATATGTCAAAGTACAGAAACTGGCTAAGCCGCTGGAAACTTTTTTTTCTTCTGTTACAAAGGGCAGTCCATGTGCCATTGGTTCCACAATGAGCTTTCTAGCATTTGTTTATGAAGAGGGGTGGGGGAATTCTGTTTTGTGTCTTCTGACAAATGAAGTTATGTGAAGAATACATAAGTAACACTTTTACATGGGTGACTGGTGGTACACTGCTAAATAGTTTAACATGTTTTAAAATATATCTAGAGACCTTTATCACACAAATGCTATCATCTGAAGAAGGAAATGACAGAAAATTGGCAAGCATTACAGAGGGGACACAGGAGACAGCCTGGCTGCATTCACCAAGGACTCAGAGTATACTCCAATGGAAAAACATTGTTCGCCCTTGAGTGCTTGTGAAGTTTAAAAGTGAAATAAGGGCAGGTTTTTAAAAATTATTATTATTCGTTTTATCTCTTAATTAATGTTATTGCTTCTGACTAAGCCTTCCAAGACAAATCTGCTATTTCTCTAGTTTTTACTTTTAAGGAATCAGAAAGATTATTGGTAGTCATGTCATAGTTTTAAAAATTAAGAACACCTTTGTCTAATTGAAATTCATTTGGTGGCTCATTTTGTTCTATCCTGGAACTTCATTATTACTCTTTTTGAAATGCAGCAGATGCTACTATAAGGTGTCCTTCTTGTATCTCATTCTGGGGTATTTTAGAAATGAAGGAATAAAAGTTTGTCCAATACAGTGATGCCATTGCATGGAATATCTTTTTAGAGCAAATATTTAGTAAGCAAGCTGCATCTTTTCAACAACTATTCTTAAGACCGAATTCTGAAATACGAAAACCTATTTTGGTTAAATGTATGATGGAGTGGTTATCTTTCAGATTTATTTATTCATTGACACATTTATTTAAAAAACAGTTACCGAGCACCTACTGTGCGTCAGATACTGTTGTAGGCTCTAGGGAGCACTAGTAGAAGCAGTACTGTGCTGGACGTTTATAAGAATCCAGGATCTTTGTATAGCTCCTTAGTTGTGTGTGTCCTTGGTAGACATTATCTGGTATATTTTGTTCTAAATTTTGTTTATATGGTATGAAACCTTTTTCTGGAAGTAAAAAAAGGCATTTACTTAATAAATGATAAAAACATAGGCTGTATTTTGTGGGCATTTTCCCCAACACTACACACAAACAACAATGACACAGATACCTTAAGGGATCATCAGTTTCCTGAAAAAAAAATGGCCAAACAAGGTGACAGTTGTAGTTACAGGAGTAGAAGGAAGGTACTGGACAAAATTACTTCCCTTGCCTACTCTTAGCTTCTTTTCTTTGCCTTTTCAAATTCATAATTTACTCTTAAAATGCTGAGCAACTAACATTCAACACGTGGAAAACCCTACAAAATGAAAAAAGAAAACACCTAACAGCAGTGTACACTGTAAGCCTTAGGTTTGATAACTTCCTGAATTTATTTCTTGCTGAATTAGTTTGTCTAAACGTGAAACAAACACTAGTGTAAATTTTTGCCTGGTCTCTTGGTGGGGTGGGGGCTATTTCTAGTTTCCATGAGCCCTATCATGTTAAGAGCTGCTTAGGCAAAAGTTCCATCTAAGCAGACATATGGACAGGCAAGTACTTTGCAGTAGGATAGAAGCTTTAATAACGGAAATAAGGGCATGATAAGGACATGGCTGGGCTGTAAACTCCATGAAGGCAGGGGTCATTTAAAACTTCCCATCTTGGTGTCAGCTGTGCCGTAATTCCTGGTATATCTTAAGCACTCAGTAGATACATTTTATTCATTTATTTGAAAATATTATGTCTAAATTATTGCTCATCTAAAATGTCCACCTTTTACCAAGGATATGATTAAAAGTTTAAGAGATTTTAAGCATTTAAACAATTTAAAAATCTATTTCTTCCATCTCTTATGCTTCACACTCTTTTTTTAAAACATACAAATTTGCATAAATCATTACTGTATGTAAGACATTGATCTATGCATTTTGGAGGGAAATTAATAGGTAGTTTTTTGAAATGTTACCGCTGCCACTCTTCCCAGCATGTCTGGGATTTTTGCAATATAGGACAAATCTTGCCATAAATTTAATTTGGATAATTAGTAGAGAGAAAATAGTTGGTAATTCACATGACACTAAGTATGTAGACCCATATACACAGCACTTGAATTCTCAGAAACATGAGTCAATAAAGCCCACAAATTTCACCTACTACCACTAGCATCTTGGCCTTTTCCCCAATTGGCATGCAAAACTTAGATGCTCTTGCTTCTGTGTTCAGTCTCTTAGCAGCGTATCTTCATTGCATGTAGTGAGTTTTGGATAAAGCCAGGAAAAAAAAACAACAACAACTCTCAGCTCAGTCAGTTCCACTCTGGGTTCAGTGGTCATCTTTGAGATTTGCTAACCTTGTATCCAGGTATGAGCTATGTTTTCTCGCTTTAGCGGAAACTACAACACACATGTAGCGGCTATCTTTTATCTGCTTAGTCACATGTATCCCCAAAACCCTCTCTTGGGGTTTGATGTGGTGGTGGGCTAGGGTAGAGGTGCAGTTGTTATCGTTTTTTCTTTCTCCATGCGTTGGTCAGAGTTCCTTTTTGACTTCATTAAGAGCCTCTGAAAGTTTCTTACCCTTTATTCTTCCAAACTTTTTTAATATTGCATCACTATACTGCAGTTCTGTTACAAAGTTCAACAAAACTCTGTTTTAACAGATGTAGTTGGGAAAGGCAAGATTAGGTAAGGGAAAAAGCAAATCATAGTATTAAAAGACAAACAGGAAGCTTAATATAACTATTCCCATTGTCTTCTCTACCCCATTAATATTCCTCTTGAGTATTCAAGATACCACTTTGCTTTCTGAGAGCTTCCATAAAGAACTTCTGTACATAGTAACAGCTAAAGCATTTCTGAAGCTGAAATCCTGTAGAATAAATAAAAGCAATTGAAACAATCTGAATGGTCTTTCGTGAAAAAGAGAAGTACTTAATAATTATTTACCATGGCAAAGCAACAGTTATGAAGCTTGGCTTTTTTTTCCCCCTAAGGCTAAACTGAATTGGACATCTACTTTCAGCTGCTTTCTCAATGTTTATATTTGTCCACAGCGAAAAGTGCAAACATTAGAAGTGAGGATGGTTCTTCGCACACTCTTAAACCAAGACCCATTGTGTTTTACATATGAGGACTCTAAGGTTCATAGAAGCCAAGTGAATCTTTATATCCCTGCCTAGCCATTAGATTGCTATTCCCCAAGTTTCTGTTTTTGCAGTTTTTTTAGCACCCCCCCCAAACTTCCTGAGTGATCTTATCCATTGTCATGGCTTCACCTATAATCTATATGTTAAAGAGACCCAAATCTGTATCTCCCTCACGATTCATTCCTGTTTATCTCTGTGTCTACTGGTTAAGTTCAACATGTGGATTCTCCACAGGTATCTTGAACTGGAAGTATCTAAACTCTTTCTCACCTAACAACCTTGTCACTGTGCTCTGATTCATGATGTAAATTTTTATGTTCAAAATTAAATTGTAAACAACTTTAACGTGGGTGTGTCTCTTACTATGCTTTGAATCTTAGTGTTCAGTAAAATGGATGCACATAATATGTACACTATTTTAAATAAATGAATGAATCGGTGAAATTATATTTATGCATTTATTTTTCTATAATTATGCCAAGTGCCTAGTATTTAATGAGAGGCATTATAAATTACTGGTTAATGCACACACACTGCAGCCAGACTGCATAGGTTTGAACCTTAGCTCCATCATTTCCCTGCTTTGTGACCTTGGGCAAGTTAGTAAACCTCTGTGTCTCTGTTTCCTTGTCTGCAAAATAGAGATAATGAAAGTACCTACCTCATAGGGTAGTTGTGCAAAATAAGTGAGTTAATATGTGACAAGTGCCTTGAACATGGTAAGTGCTATAGAAGGGTTAATTATTAGTATTTAATTTGCACAATAATTTAAAAGTAGATAGTGTTAATCTCCATTTTACAAGTGAGTAAACAGATTCAGATTAAGAAACTAGTCCAGGATCTGGAGCTACCTAGTGACAATGCCAAAATTACACTACTATGACTAATTCCCCTGACACACACACAAAACCCAAATCTAGTCCTCTTATTTCCTCCTCCTTCGGTTAATGATACTTCGTTCATCTTGTTACTCAAGCCTGAAACCTGTGACTCATCCTTTATTCCCCCCGCCCCCGTGTCATCAAGCTAATTACTCACCATGACCTAGATATACATGCTACCTTCTAAACATCTCCCCATCTCCATTAAATATTTCTGAACTTTTTCCCTACTTTTCCTTCCCAATAGCCACTGCCTTAATTCAGGCCATATAATTCCCTGTCTAGGTTATTTCAACAGGCTTTCTTTGGCCTTTCTTGTAATCTATTCTCAACACTGATGCCAGATCCAGCTTTCAAAACCCAGATTTATCATGAACTCCAAGAACTCCCTCTCTAAAATCCTGGAGTAGTTTTCTATTGCATTTATAATAAATTCCTGAGAGAATGAATTCCTAGGTATTCAAGGCACACATCTCAGCCTGGTATATTATGTGTTATATTAGGACTTCGTGGTGTCATTGGTACATACCCTCCCAGTGTTTTGTTTTCTTCTAAAATTCATACCTAAATCTCAAGGCCTATCCTAAATAACTATACTTCTCCAGTTTTATGTTTTCTTATGTATCTATATTTTTGGGGTGTACCTCTGATCTCCTACACCGTTTCACACTCTCTTTACCTGGATCTATATTCTACAGACTTTAATAAGGTATCACTTTCTCCATCAGCTGTCTCTAAACACCCTTCTCCCACTCACTCTTCACTCTTCACCTGGTTGTAGGTATCATGATGTATTATAATTGTTGTGTTTACTCATCTGCCTTCTTAGCCATGCTGTGGACTACTTGAGGGGAGGAATCTGATTTTCTCCATATGTTCTTGGCAGCCAGTGCAGTATCTGGAGCATAGTAGATACTTGTCTGTATGATTGAAACAATTACTGAATGAAGTAACTTACCTAAGGTCACTCAGCAACTCAGTGACTGAGCCAAGACTGGAATCCAGATTGTTCAGTATCTTTGTCCCATATCATCTTCTCTGTTTTTTAGTCTATTTAGTGTCCCAATGTTTTTCTCTTAGAAATTAATATTCTTTTAATACACTGAGTAAAACAAGAAAAGGGTTTAATCTGAATTCTTGGGATTTCTAAAACCTGTGTTAACTTACTAATGATATTAAATAACTTTAGTTAAAAATAAGTAGGCACAAGCTGGGGAACTTGAATTTTAAACTGAGCGAGAAAGTACTTTTATTCATACACTTTGCAAGAAGTTTATAAATATCTTTATGCCTGTAAAACACAGTAAAAATATTAAACATTCTAAAGGCTGTCTTCAACATGTCCCTGTTTAGATAAATCACTTAGGGCACAATCCACTCATAGATATTTCTGCATGCTCAGCTTAGATTAACACATTTGAATAATTTACCTGCCAAGCTAAAACAATAATAAGAGATACAACAATTATTATGCAATGACTGTTGGTGTTTTGCTAAATCTCGTAAGCATTATTTCATTTTACCCTCTGGACAATTATGAGGTAAACACTATTATCTTGATTTGTAGATGAGGAAACTAAAGCTTAGAGAAACTAATTATCCAAGGTCACACAATTACTAAGTGGCAAAGCCAAAACTAGTACTCTGGCTCTCTGACTCGTAGTCATTTCATGTAATATCTAAGCTACCTTGATTTTTAAAAGCTTATTATTTTATTGAACAAAGCAAGCATTAGTCTGTGAGAAAACGGACTGACTGGTTTGTGAATTCCACACAAACTCTCTGAGAAAATATAAAAATTATGAATGATAAGATCATTAAAGAGGGATAAATAAATTTTAAATAACAAAGGAAATATAAAATGGACTTTAATTTAGCAGCTACTGAGTGAGAATTTCTCTGCTATAAAACTTTAGAATGCCTTAAATGTTGTATATTATTCAAAACCCCATTGCCGTCAAGTCCATTCTGACTCCTAGTGACCCTATAGGACAGAGCAGAACTGCCCATTGGGTTTCCAAGGAGCTGCTGGTGGATTTGAACTGCTGACCTTTTGATTAGCAGCTGAGCTCTTAACCACTGCACCACCAGAGCTCCATAACCAAACCCATTGTACCTGTTAGACTTGATGTAATTAATTGTGTACTCTCTCCCTATGTATGTGTACACACACATATAAATATATTTAGATTATTTTCATAATGTGGTAATAAAATTATCACTCTAACATGTATGCATATATGCATGTTTATACATGCATATATAAACATGTACACATATACACCTGTATGCGCATATGCATACATGCATGTACACACACGTGTGTGTGTGTGTATCCTTGTTCTGAAGATTTAGGGGATGTGTAAGCCAGACTTAGCAAAGGCAAAGGGGAAACAGATCACACAGGGCTTTGCCGACTATTGTATGGACTTTGGCTTATACTGTCCATGGAATGGGAAACTACTGAAGGTTTTAAGCAAAGAGATGGCATTATTTGGTTTATGTTTTAAAAAAATGACTCTAGAAGCTCTTTTGACTATATATTATAGGGAGGCAAGGATTGAAGCAGGGAAACATGTTACGAAGTTAAAATAACATGGGTGAGGGATGACAGTGAATCAGATCAAGTAGATGGAATTGGTTAAATTTGGGATATACTTGAAATTAAACCTACCAGAAATACTTTATGTATGAGATATGAGGTAAAGAAATGGGTCAAGGATTGGTCCAAGGATTTGTACATGGAAGGTTGGAGCTGCCATTAATTGACCTGGCTAAAGCTATAGATAGAACAGATTTTGAGGAAAAGAAGAGGGGTTCAGTTTTGGACATATTTGGTTGTAAATTCTGTTAGGCACTCTATAAATGGAGAAGAGAAAGAGTAGAGAGAAATGGAAAGATAGAAGAGATAGAGATGAGAGAAAAGAGAATTATAAAATGCATAGCCATTTAAATAAAGAGCTGTCATACACTAATGTAAAACAGAAAATAAAATTATTTAGGAATTCCTCATAAGACAAAACTTTACAAAAATTGGAATCTCCTGAAATATTTGTCTGTCCCTTCAAGGAGGTAAGAAAAATGAATGAGAATGTATTTTCCAGTTGTCTGAAAGGACAGCTGATTGCTGATTAATTTGGTACTAGTATGTAAGTTCATTAGCTTGTGAATCAGCAATATATATATTTTTGCATTTACCTACTTTCTGTCATCCTTTACTGTTGTTAACTCTACATGAGTTCTTTCAGCTTTAATGCTTCATTCTATTCTTAATCCATTATCTGTGCTTCTCTTTCCTTTTAATTATTTTTATTAAACATTCATTTCCACAATGGGCCACCTTTATATTCAGTGAACATCCCAAACTCATTTGTTATTTGTTCTTGTGGTAGGGATCTTGGACACATATGCTGCTCAATGGATCTTTCTTTGCTAGGAGAATGGCCTTGATCTTCCTTCTTATCAGAAGTACAGGTTTTGTGTAGAGAAGCTCAGTAATGCCCAAGGAAAATTTTAGTGTGCTGGGTCATCAATTAAGATCAAATAGAAGTTTGAAACCCCTCATAGTTCTCCATCTTCTTTTCATGGCTCCTTGCTTGTAATGAACACACAGTATGTAGATCTTTTAGATGACTCTAAGATTCCTGATCAAGTTAATTAGAATTTTTCATTAGGTTTATTCTGATACCAGATATGTTGGTATTTGTTTCTTATTAAAGAAATAAGTTATTTTGAAAAATTTCTTTTCATTGTGAAAATGATTAAAGGGGGCTAAGTGATTTTCTTTGATTTCTATGTATAAGTTTTATATATGTCTTAAGATTCAGATACTAAGCTGTTTGGTATCTTCTACAGTAATATATTACTTCCAAAACAGCTGAACATTTCAGAGAGAAAACAACTCACCTGAGTATGAGGTTCAGTGCACGTTGGACCTCAGTTTTGCTTAAACAGTTTTGTTATTTATTCCTGTCTCTCTCAGAGGGGTGGATAGAAACAGCATGTGTTGTTGTTGTTGTTGTTCAATGCCGTCCATTGGATTTCTATTCATAAAGACCTCACGCGACATTGTAGAATTGCCCCATAGGGTTTTCTAGGCTGTAATCTTTACAGAAGCAGAAAACCAGGTTTTTATTCTGTGGAGCCTCTGGGTAGGTTCCAACAACCAGCCTTTCACATAGCAGCCTAGCACTTAATCCTTGCACCACAGGGCTCCTAGAAGAGCATAGGGGATGGAATTGAAGGAATCTTGATTCAGGCAGGTGGCCTCAGATAGCTTATTCAAATTCTCAATGCTGCAGTTTTTAATTACCACTACTTCACAAATAAGTATTTACATCTACCCCCACAGTGTTATAATGATAATTTAATGAGATAATACACTTAAGGCACCTTGTACTATGCCTGACATTAAAAAGATATACTGAAAGTGGAGATGGCAGGGATGAGCAAAAGGAAAAGCTATACCAAACCTTTCTTCTTTTCTTGCCACATCTTTCATCTTGCCAACCTCTCTATGCAGATGGCTTTGTCTCCTCCTCCTCCACTGATGATATAAAAACTATATGATGTGAAAGTTCCCATTCCTACCCCCTAAAATTTATTTTCACAGTAGCCAGAATGAACTTTTTAAAATGTGCAGTATATCATGACACTTCTCTATTTATTTTCAGTGGTTTTCTTTGCTCTTCATAATAAAATCCAAATCCTTAGCCATGGCATACAGAGCCAGGCATGATCTGGTTCCTGCATAACTGTCTCATTCTGCCCCACTCTGCCTTGCTCTTGTTGCTCTAGCCTGATGAGCTGGCCGTTTTTCTGGTCTTCAGTCATGCTAAGCTTTTCCCCACCACAGAAAGTTACCTTCCCTCTTCCTCTGGGGGAAACTGTCTTTTGCCATTTTTCAGTTTTATATCAAATGTTACCTCCACAGAAAGGTCTTTCTTAGTTCACCCTTTCTAACATGGCACTCACTTCCTCTACACACACACACACACACAGTATTATTCTTCACCACATCATCTTGACTTATCAAACTCTGTAAATTATTTATATATGTGTGGGTTTTTTTTTTTTTTTTTAGCTTGTTTATTTTCTAACTCCACTGGAATAAAAACCCTTTAAGGGCAGAGGGACAAGAGCTTCTTATGCCTTATTATCCCTTCTCCCCATGTGCCGAACATTTAGCCATATACTCAACAAAGGACAGGTATGAATTTTAATTTGTTGTTACCTTACACCACAGAATTTCTCTTCTGTTATCAGGAGGGTAGCCTAGGAGATACAAGTGTCACTACTACTTCCTCTCACTAAAAGCCTCACAGGTTTGTGTCTTCCTTAATATTGAATTTTTCATTCTGTCTTGGATTTGGTATGGTAACAGTATTTTGCAACCACAAATAGACATACGTCTTCTGACAAGGGAGTGTATGCACTCATAGAAACAATGGGATAGAAATTGGTACTATCCTAGACATTTTACCGTAATGTCATGAAAATCTAATTGTTATTAGTTATTTTCATTTGTTTCTTCCTCAAAGCAACAACAACAATAATAATAGCAAACACATATATAGTGTTTACTATATGCCAAGAACTGTTCTAAATATTGTGTATTTTCTCATTTCATCTTCCTGCATGAGGCAGGTACCATTATTATCCGTTATTTTCCACATGGGTAGACTGAATCATGAAAAGGTTCTATAACTTATCAAAGGTTCTACAGCTGGGAAGAGCCAGTGCTGGGTTGCAGACTTAGGCAGTCTGACTTTCTAGTTTGTTTTCTTATGATTATGCTGTCACTATTTGAGGGCAACAACTGGGCCTTGGTTATATTCCGATTTTATATAATACTTCATCCATCACCAAAACCAAACCAAACCCATTGCTGTCGAGTCCACTCAGACTCAGAGCGACCCTTCTTTTTTTTTAAAAAAAATACAGGAGAAGCAAGGGTCTTTATTACGGTCTGGCAGATGTGGTGGAGGTGGAATTCCAGGCCTGGGCCTAGGAGAAGGCAGAGGAGAGGCAGGGGACCCCTTGAAGCAGGGACTCACCTTCCTTGCCTCAACCCAGTCCCCACCACCCAGCCTCCCCCACCACCCAGACTCCCTCGCCTCTGCCTCTGGGGACACAGCACCAAGAACTGACAACTGGGACCCTCCAGGGCCACATCTTGGGGCAGATTGCAGAGTCCAGGGGTCCTGGGGAGCTCAATGTGTCGCCCACTGGCCAGTATAAACTGGGGAGGCTCCTCTGTCTCCCAAAACGGAACAAGCTCTTGTTCTGTGGTGGAGGAAAGGGAGTAGGGCTTGGGCCTCTAAGCAGGACCCAGAGAAGGCTGAGCTGAACTCTCCCTGGGCAGAGGTGAAACCCCCAGGGGAGTTTTTTAGACTTCCTTACATGGCCTTTCTCCACACTTTCCCTCCCATGACTCCAGTGAGCAGCTCAGAATCTGGGCCAGGGCAGCTGATGGGACAGTGGGGATCTGCCCCAGAGACATCTGTGAGTTTCAGTGAGGGTTTCCCCAACACCAAATTCATCTCTGTGTACACAGGCAGCACACACTGGTGGCAGGGGACAGCTGCTGAGGCTAGTAAGGGTAGCCACCCTTGGAACAAAAGGGCTGAGCAGGGCCAGTCAGCTCAGGGAGGTAGGTGGGGCCCTTGTCAGAGTAGGACAAGGGGACTGTGTCCTCCTCACTGACCAGCAAGTCAAACTTGGCCTTGAGAGCTGGACAGAGATTGCCCAGGAAGGCCAGAGAGAAGAGGGCCTAGGGCTCGCACACAAACTTGTACGTGTAACGCTCACCAGCTACCTTCTGCATGATGCCTTTCTCATAATAATATCAGAGTGAGTAGCTCAGCTTTTCATAATTCATGGCCAGCTGGTTTTTATGGATGCATCAGAGCCTGGCGACCTCCTTAGGCACAATTAGTTTGAATTCCATTCCCCGGCCAGTCCAGGCAATGAAGTGGGCATTTGTTGGGTCATCCAGCAGGGCCACCAGAAACTGCCACAGCTTCAAGATGCCCCCTCTCGGAATGCGCACATCACTTCCTGCTTGATATCTCCTTCAAATTTCCAGGGACATCCTCTGGGAATGGTTGCAGAGGTTTCTCATAGCCATAGCCCATGGCCCATCACCTGGGGAGGGCCTGGAGAAGCCCTCTGTGTGAAGGTACACTGATGCACACCCAGAGACATCTGAGTCACAGGCAAAGTTCGTCTACTCCTGTTTGGTCACCACCCCTACACCTGGGTACCTGTGCCCATTGACTCCACCAGGGCCCACTGCCAGCTGACCTGCCTGCTCATACAGGGGGTGTGATACTCTTGCTTGAAGCTGTGCTGGGGTTAGGGCAGGCAGGACTCTGACAGCTGGTGTTGGTAGGGGGCTGGGAGGGGCTCCCAGCCCCTTCCCTGAGAGGACTTGAAGGAGTGGCAAATGTCTGAGGGCTGCTGGAAGACGGAGCTGGATGTGGTTGGAAGGAGATGGAAGAGAAGAGAATCTTGAATCAACCCCTCCCCCTGCCTGCCACTCCCAAAGCTTGCAAGGTGGGCTCTCAAATATTCTTTTTTTAAACAAAGTATTTAAAACAATATTCAAAGGGGCTTAAAAAATCCCAAAGGCCCAAAGATATCCAATTTAATGTAAGATCACATGACAGAGTACAACTTCCCCATAGGGTTTCCAAGGAGCAGCTGGTGGATTCCAACTGCTGACCTTTCAATTAGCAGCCGAGCTCTTAATCACTGCACCACCAGGGCTCCTTGTCTATCACATGCCCTTGATAAATGCATGTTCTTTTTGTTTAAAGAGCACGGTGATAAATGCTGGAGCCATGGGTGGTTTCCAGAAGGAATGAGCCATCCCAAAGCTATACTTTCCCACTGAAAATATTCAAAAGGATTAGATTTTATTGCAGAGAATAAGAAAATTGTGTGGTTGCCCTTATCTCACCTCATGTGGCAAAGCTGTGGCTTTTTAATTACACATTTATTGACCAAAGGCAGAATTTTTTTTTAGTAATGTCCTTAAATGGTCTTATTTATGCCTTAGATGAAGGTTTACAGAGCGAATTAGTTTCTCATTAAACAATTAATACACATATTGTTTTGTGACGTTGATTGCCAACCCTGCGACATGTCAACCCTCTCCTCTTCTCGACCTTGGGTTGCCCGTTTCCATTCGTCCAGTGTCCCTGTCTCTTCCTGCTTTCTCATCCGTACCCCTGGGCTTGTGTGGCAATTTAGTCTCGTATACATGGTTGAGCTACGTGTATTATTGTTTGTTTTATGGGCCTGTCTAATCTTTGGCTGAAGGGTGAACCTCAGGAGTGACTTCAGTACTGAGTTAAAAGGATGTCCAAGGGCCAGACTCTTGTTGTTTCTCCAGTTTCTGTCAGATCAGTAAGTCTTGTCTTTTTTCAAAGGCAAAATATTTAGAATTTGAAAATTATTGGCAGAATCAGTCATCTTTCCAATCTTTCAATTTTGGCATATGATATTGTGTTGTGAACATTCATTAATGGTACATGCTACTCATCACATAGTTTTTAAAAATCAAATTGGCAAAGATAGTTAACTAGCCATTAAGGATTCTTATTTTGCTTGTGTTACTGACGTTTAGCTACAAACTACAACCAGTTTGTTGCTAACTGGAATACACTATTTTAAATGAAGATTGATTTCCTCACGGTAGAGATATAAGGAGAACACTTTATTCAAACTTATAGTAATCAAAATGAAATACTGCCTGGTCCTGTACCATCCTCACAATCTTTGCAAGTATCTTGTTGGAAAATATGAATTTCTCAAAAATCCTTATTGAGAGTTTACCTTATCAGATGATTAAAAAGTAAACATAATCTCTTTATAAATATACACATGAATATACTCAGCATTCTTCAAAAATGGGACCCTTTAAACCTACCTCACACCATAGACAAATTAGTTTTAGATGGATCATTATCCTAAATATAAAAGCTAAAACCCTAAAGCCTTTAGAGGAAAACATAGGCATATCTTCATGACTTGGAGGTAGGCAAAGGTTTCTTATGCCATGGAAAATAATAATTATAAAAGAAAATAAAAAAAGATAAATTAGAATTCATTAAAATTAAAATCTCCTGCTCCTTGCATTGAGACACCATTAAGAAGGTGAATCCACGTCATAGCCTGGGAGAAAGTATTTTGTGGTACCTGGACTAGAGGAACTGACCTGGCTATGGAGCTGAACCGATTGAAAGGGAGGGTGTTGACCAACAGGCCAAACTACACCGTCTAAACTAAGACAGGATCCAGGATAGTATGCTGGAGCTGGCTCATACGAACTCCTCAGAGCTCAGGGGGCACATCTCTTCCCAAATCTGTTCCAATAACTTCACACTGGCAGCTTGAATTTATACCATGAACCATGGACATCATCAAACCAGGGACTTTTAAAAATTTTTAAAAATATATTGGTTTGAGAGCTGCTTAACTAGCACACCACTGCCACTGCATACAGGCACAGGAGGAGTTTCTATTCAATGGCAAGGCTTAAGGGACAAGAATCTATCAAACTGCTAAGGAAAAAATAAGTGTGTATATGTGTGTGTGTGTGTTTTGGGGGTGGGAGTGGGTAACTAGCACTGGCAAAAGTTAAGTAAATGTACAACAAATGCATAAGAAAGACTTCTTGAATTGAATGTCTCTAATTTTTTTAAGTTTTTATCTATACCCATTCCCTGAATTTCCCCCTGCCCTTAACCTCCACCAGGTCTAGTGTTACATACAAGTAAGAAAGTAAATACATGTTTGTTACATGATTTCAAAGGTAAAATAACTTCGCCCCCTCACTTCCAATATATTACTCCTTACCATAGATTAGTGACTTATAATTTGACAAGGTTTTATTCCTTTAGCTTAAAATAGTTTAAGCCTGCTTCAGTTCTACTTTAACTATTCAATCATTTGAAACTTAATGAGAATTAAGTTATCTGAAAGTTTCTTGAATACTTTGTAATGTAGGACAAAATTTAAGAGTGTAAATACCTAGGAAATATAAGGGGCAAACCAGAATAATGGAGAGAGAAACATTGGCTATTGAAAAGAATAGCCGCAATTCTGACCTGAGTTGCTGGCCTCATAATTCTACTCTGAGTTGGCCCTACATCTCTCACTTCATCCATAGACAAATTTTCAGGTTTTTATTTGTTTAATCTCTTCTTTAGATTTCAAATTCATGACATTTTCTTTCTTATTTCTGTGTCTCCAGCCTCTCTTTTCTCCAGTCCTTAAATAATAAGCATCATCTTTCTCAATGTCCTGGTAAGCAAAATCTATGTGCTTAGAAGGTCAATAACTTATATTTTGTTAGATAGCTCCCCGATTAGTGGAGAAAGTGATGCCATTAAAATAGCTTTAGACAAAAAATTCTTGAAACTTACAGCACGATAAGGGAAATGTCACAAAAAGTTGGATCCATAGTGAGAAGTAAAAATTCCTATTGATCATTATCAGCATCACATCAGGTTTTTGTTTTTTTGATTCACACATTTGATCTAAATTAAAATTGAAGATTAAGAATGCATAAGGAGTTTATTTTATTTTACTTTTGCAAGGGCTGAAAATTAATGAAACATTTGTCAATGTTATTGGGGGGAATAAAATCATATTACAAATAAATGAAAAACAAAACTAGTGATTGAAACAGTGATAGGAAAATAACTTCAAAATTTAATCAAAGAATTCAAGAATGAAGAAGAATTTAATAGAGAAAATGATCCAGTGTTAGAACCAGATAAAAAATAAAGAGGCTGGAGCAATAATTTGCATATTTTCATTGTGATCTGCTGATAAAGGGAGCCAGATCAGAACTTGGTTCAGGTTGCAGGCATGACTGACCAGCAGGTGCTTGCTATGTAGGCAAAGGGTTGAGGGCAAAATAAGATTAGGAAAGGACAATCCCTATGAAGGGTGAGCCAAGCTCAGTCTGATCCAGTTTTAAATCCTTCCTTCTCTTGGAAAACAAGGACTGGCAAGTGAGTGCTGGAAACTGCTGGAGAGTGAGAAGTATTATCTCACAGCCACCCAGCTCAATTTTAACAGCTATTTAAATCAGGTTAGGATTAGCACAGTAGTTCTCAAAAGTTAGTATGCATGAGAATAACCAAAAATGCTTATCTCAATGTTCATAATGCCTGCTTTTTGGAAATACCTTGTTGTTAAATTGTAATCATCATCATCACCCTTATTGTTTTCCTAATCTGTATTTATACCCTGTATTTCCCACTTTGCTGATTATCTATGATTTTAATTCCTTCTAAGTACACACTTGTCAAAATCCCTTCTAAGGAGTTATTTAAAGATAATCCACTAATACCTTGATAGCTATTTACTGGGAGAGTCATTAGTTCTTTAATTATGTTACGCTACTCTTGTGTCTTCTTTTGAAGATATAAGATCAGTATAATATCCTCAATGTAGTGTCTGAGACTTCTTCCCCTTAGTGAAGTTTTAGTGATACAGTCTTTATTAAAATTCACCTCTCACTTCTTTTAAAACAGAATTATAATAAAGCTCTTGGGTGTTTCAAGGCCTTTAGGAAGATGATGTGCCCTCTCCTCTGCCATGGCAGTGCTCCTTATCTTGGCCTGATCTTTTTTTCCCATACTTGACACAGTTTTTCTAACCTCAAAGTCTTTGTCCAATGTCATTTTGCATACCAATGATAACCCCCCTCCCTATTTCTTGTCGCTATGGCATCTTCTAATTTTCCTTCTTTGAAGTTCTCATTAGTCTTCTTTAAAAATGAAGGAGAAGTTGTGCTGGCTTACCCAGTATTGCTCCGTAGACACATCCGAACTCCCTGAGGGACCAAATTACTGGGCTGAGGGCTGTGGGGACCATGGTCTTGGGGGACATCTAGCTCAATTGGCATAACATAGTTTATAAAGCGAATGTTCTACATCCTACTTTGGTGAGAAGTGTCTGGGATCTTAAAAGCTTGTGAGCGGCCATCTAAGATATGTCTACTCGTCCCACCCTGTCTGGAGCAAGGGAGAATGAAGAAAACCAAAGATACAAGGGGAAGATTAGTTCCAAAGGACTAATGGACCACAACTACCACAGCCTCCACAAGACTGAGTCCAGCACAACTACATGGTGCCTGGCTACTACCACTGACTTCTCTGACAGGGATCAACAATAGAGGATCTGGACAGAACTGGAGAAAAATATAGAACAAAATTCTAATTCTCACACACACACACACACACACACACACACACACACAAGACTAGACTTACTGGTCTGACAGAGATTGGAGAAACCCTAAGAGTGTGGTCCCCGGACACCCTTATAGCTCAGTAATGAAGTCACTCCTGAGGTTCATCCTTCAGCCAAAGAGTAGACGGGCCCATAAAACAAAGCGAGACTAAATGGGCACACCAGCCCAGGGACAAGGACGAGAAGGCAAGAGGGGACAGGAAAGTTGGTAATGGGGAGCCCAACGTCGAGAAGGGGAGAGTGTTGACATGTACAGTTGGTAACCAGTGTCTCAAAACAATATATGTATTAATTTTTTAATAAGAAACTAGTTCTGTAAACCTTCATCTAAAGTACGATAAAAAAAAAAAATACATAAAAAAAAAATGAGGGAGATTGTTCCACCCAATATGCCAGAGCGTCTGATAACACTGGCATTAGGAGCCATGCTTTTTAGGTGCCTTTTTACTGTCAGTGTCCTTTAGCCAAATACCACCAGCAACACGCCTGGAATTGGACAAGTTGGGTCATTATTCATTGTGGACAGGGAGAAGTGTACCACAATAAACAGTGGGTGACTCAGTAAGAGGGTGTTAGAACATACAGAGTTTGGACTTTG
This sequence comes from Trichechus manatus latirostris, assembly GCF_000243295.1. Classification (NCBI taxonomy): domain Eukaryota; kingdom Metazoa; phylum Chordata; class Mammalia; order Sirenia; family Trichechidae; genus Trichechus; species Trichechus manatus. The sequence goes on from NW_004444021.1 coordinate 1,620,877, forward strand.
GTTGGGTGATTTTGGGGAAGCATGGCTTTTTCAGAATTGGATGTTGTCAGGTAGCAGTAATTTTATGATGAGTATCTTACTAAATGGGAGGGAAGCATAGACTGATGATAAAGCTGTAATTGGTAAAGAAGCGTCAGTTACTCATATATCAGATAGGAAAGGGGGATGAGTGGTATCTGTGGCTTGGACAATGATCATAATTTGTCTGTGTTTAGGCATGATTACAGAATTGTCTTGTTTCTGTCTTGATCCATCATGATCACAGAGTGGCTTTGTCTAAAGTTAATGTTCTGTGAAATTGTTTATGTTCAACAGCTTAACACCAAGGCTACACCAAGACCTAACTGATGGTGCCAGGCCAGTTCTTGAATGTCCCAGGCTGCTTTCTTTTTATAATAACAAAGCTCTTTGTTCCTTCAGTAATTAAAATAACTTGCACTAAATCCAATTTCTACTACTTTGGTAACTTCAAATAAGGTTCTAGTTAAGTTCCTTTGTAACTTCCCTCCAAACCCTATGGTTATGTTCAAAACATTAGATACATTTAGTACAAAATTTTATTCCTGTTAGGTTAGCAATTTGATGATCAGTAAGAACCACAAGAAGAGATCAATCTGGGTATAACTACACAAATTGTTTAGGGAGTTGATTAGTTTTTTGCACTTACACCATAGAAAATAATTTGTTAAGTAAATGAAACAACATATACCATTGGCAGATATGAAATAAAATGGACTAGAATTTTTATTCAGCAAAAGTTCTTATGTAGAAATTAAGAGGTCTTTCAACTTACTACGTGGAGAAATAGCTAGGTAATCAGAGATTATAGAATCTTGGAGTTAAGAATTATCTTAAATCAATGTATTTCTGGAAATATGCATCTGTTTTGGGATTTTTTTGTTTTTAAATGTGATTTAGGTGAAAGTTTACAGAGCAAATTAGTTTCTCATTAAACAGTTAATACACAAATTGTTTTGTGACAGTGATTGCCAACCCCATGAGGTGTCAACACTCACCCCTTCTCCACCCCAGATTCCCTATTTCCATTCATACAGTCTTCCTGTCCCTTCCTGCCTTCTTGTCTTTGCTTTTGGGCTGGTGTACCCATTAGTCTTGTATACATGATTGAACTAAGAAACATATCCTCATGTTTGTTATTATTGACCCTATAAACCCATTGCCTTTGAGTTGATTCCTACTCATAGCGACCCTATAGGACAGAGTAGAACTACCCCATTGGGTTTTCAAGGAGTGGCTGATGGATTCGAACTGCCAAACTTATGGCTAGCAGCCAAGCTCTTAGACACTGTGCTACCAGGGCTCCTGTTGGCTCTATAGACCTGCCTAATCTTTAGCTGAAGGCTGAACCTCAGGGAGTGACTTCAGTACTGATTTAAGAGGATGTCCGGCGGCCATACTCTTGGGGTTTCTGCAGTAAGACCAGCAAGGCTGGTCTGTCTTTTGTTTGTGAATTTGAATTTTGTTCTACATTTTTCTCCCCCTCTGTCCTATGCATCTAATTTCAGCTATATAAATGTGATTAAATATATACATATGCCACATTCTCTATTTAGATATTCTAGATATCTCCTAAAGTAAAAGGGATAATCTTACTTTGTCTCTATACAGCAGTAGATTTTCATTGTCATAAGCGTTGTGTAAAGCAAAGAACATCTAGTAAGTGATTCAAGTTTATAATTGAATAATATTCAATATGTTTCAGTAATATATGGATTCAAAGTGAGTAGAAGCTTTGACAAATGTCCCATGCTAATAATTTACTTTGTAAATTGTTATAAGCCTAAGAGCAAGTGTTGGTGGGGTGAGATAAGGTGTCTTAGTTATCTAGTGCTGCTATAACAGAAATACCACAAGTGGATGGTTTTAACAAAGAAAAGTTAATTTCCTTACAGTAAAGTAGGCTAAAAGTCCAAATTCAGGGCATCAGCTCCAGGGGAAGACTTTCTCCCTCTGTCGGCCTTCTCATCAATGTTCCCCTGGACTAGGAGCTTCTCCACACAGGGACCCTGGGACCAAAGGACACGCTCTGCTCCTGGCACTGCTTTCTTGGTGGTATGAGGTCACCCTGTCTCTCTGCTTGCTTCTCTCTTTTATATCTCAAGAGATTGCCTCAAGACACCATCCAATCTTGCAGATCGAGTCCTGCTTTACTAACACAACTGCCGCCCATTCTCCCTCATTAACATCATAGAGGCAGGATTTACAACATATAGGAAAATCACAGTTTGGCTGGGAATCATGGCCCAGCCAAATTGATACACATATTTTTTGGGGGAAATAATTCAATCCATGACATAAGGTTATAAATGGAGAAGCTTGATTCTGTCAGTCACGTGTGGAAAAAGTATCTTTCCTTTATGGTAATATAATACTGAATTTAAAACATTTCTTCTGCTTGTATATATAAATTAAAGGTTTCAGTCTCATACATAAGATTACGTTTCTGCAGCCTTGAACACATTTTTAGTTGGTCTTAAAATATAACAAAGGCAATACAAAAGAAATTGTGATTTGTTTTCCACCTCCGCTCTCTTTATCATATCATCTTGTTAATAAAGAGAAGCTATTTTGATTGAACCTTGTAGAGTATGCCCTTCAGTTACCCTTGAAGATATGATCTAAACAAAGATGCTCATTTTTCAATTTTTTTCCTTAAGTCTTATCCTTTTGCATGAATCTGTTTTATCTTTCCTGTTTTCAAGTAAAACATATAACTCTGTTTTCTGTGAGCCAGCAATAAGAATGTACTGAACAGAAAACTGAAATTGGGAAGTTAAAATTCCAGTTAAATATTTTAACTTTTAATCAAAAACCAAAAAACAAACCCGCTGACATTGACGTTTTTATCCAGTTTTCGTTACTTCTCCTTTTTCTACCCTAGCTGTTGTGCTCCATGGTGCCTTGAAAAAAGCTTAAGAAATGTATTTCTGCCACTCATGACACTTAGGGCTTGCTTTTCAATTTTATAGCCCTTTTTCCCACAGATACCCACATAAATGGCAAGTACATTCCTCACTAAAATGGGTTCAATTTGTCTTCATTAGATTGAATACAACTTTTAGTTTAGGGTCTTATCTCTTTCCAGTATTATTATAATAGTTCTCTAGCTGATCTTCTTAACCCAATTTACTGATTCTATTGTGACCTTTTAAAAGTGCAAAGCTTTATCCTGTCACTCCCCCTCCTTACAACTATTTAATGCTTCTATTCTGCTTATATAATAAAGATCAAACTCCTTAGAATGTCCTGAAAGGGTTTTCAAGGCCTGACCTCCACCCATTTTCCCCACTTTTTACATCTTTTCTAAGAATAGTTTCTGTGGTTTTCCAAACATACCATTTCTTTCCTGCCTCTGAATTTATGCATGCTGTTCTTCTGCTTGTACTGCCCTTTCTAATCTCTTGTGTGATTAGAAAATATCTATTCATTCACTGAAGTCCTTCAATTATTTTACAATCTATCTCTTCTCAACAAAATCACAGTCAATTGAAAGGGTATATCATTCATCTTTGCACCCCAGTGCCAAGCACAAACTTTGGAATATAGTCAATGGCCAGCTAGTGTTTGAGAGAATAAATGAGTTCCTTAATTCCTTAGAATCATCCTTTTATCTACTCTGTCAACTTTATAATTTCTTCCAAAAAAGATTAGGGAGAAAACTTCATAAAAACTCTTGGAGTTTACCCAGGTAGTAGTTACCAAGTGTAAAAATTATAGGCTATATGACATTGGATAGCTTTGAGTTCAAGTGCTGGCTCTGCTACATATTTGTTTTGTGACTTATAATGAATTGTTTCACCTCTCAGTCTCTCTCTTTGTAAAATGGCTGCAAAATCATCATAAGGTCAAGATTTTAAAAGCCAAACTGTATATGAAAAATGTGGAACTCTCTTTTCTCATCTGAAAAATAAATGATTTAGATTAAATCTTTACTATTTCTTTCAGATTTCAGAATCAGGAGACATGAATTTAGCCCCTGTTCTCTTACTGTCTGTGACTCTGAGTAAATAACTTCTAACATTGTGTCTCTGCTTCTTAGTTTATTCATTTATAAAGTGAAGATGTTGTATCAGATGATCTATAAAGAATCTCCTAGAGCTAAGATTATTTGACTATGTATGATCTGAATCTTTGAATTTGTCTTTATTTCCCTTTTTCTTTTTCTTTTTGGTATGTACTACTACACTAAAGTCTCCCAAACATGTTTTTAAAATTCTTGAGAAATTAAGATAATTTCAACAGGGGAAGTTTGTCTAGATTTATATGGTATTTGTCTAGGAACTGGCTATAATATCTTGGTCCAATTCCAAACAGAGACAGCCTTTTTTGTGTGTTGGTTTTTTCATGTACACTATTATGTAACAACTGTTTGTAGAGACTTCAGTGAAATTTTTACTTTTTCATAATATTCAACTAATTTATTTTACGTAAGAACGTTTTATAGTATTCTAAAAGCATGTAAATGTGGCTAAAATCAATGACAATTTGTTGAAGGGCCATTAGAAGTGTAGAAGAAGAGATAAAATATTGCAGATTGCAAATAATCCTCTAGTTTACTGTAGCATTAATGTTGCCAGGTTGAAACCCCAGTTTCTGCTAAGCAAGACTGATCTCAGCCAATAAACGAGAGAACAAGCTGGGAGATCAGTAAGGTGCTTTTATTTTATTGTGCAAGGAAAGGAACAGTTGGGACTGCTGCCGCCAAGACAGGGTTTACAAACAGGAAGTTCATACAAGTTACATTAGCAACATTCTTAATCATACTGTGCAGCTGCAATGGGATTTACATATAACTTCATGCATTACATGTTCAGAAAAGGAAGGTTAAACTCCACCTAGATGCAGGGAAGTTACTATATTTGAGGTATTTAATGAGCTAAAAGTTTATCCAGAATGTCAACATGGCACCTAAACAGGTTTCCACCCATTTCCTCTAGTTTCAGGGAGCAGTTAAGGAAAATAGAGCCAGGATGTTAATGTAAAGTTACAGGGCATGTCAAGCAAGCTGTGTGAGGCAGTGGAATCTTCCGAAGCTTGGGGACCTCTGTTTTATTAATGTGAAAGTAATGAAGTCATGAGAGAAAAAATCGACTCCAAGGCAAAATTCAATCTTGTCTGTTGTTTAGTTTTAGAAACATAAGATTAGGAATGCCAAAGCCATTCAGGACATTGTTTCCTCTTTCTGAGTATCTAGAACCTAGTTCCACTTTGTAAAGATTACAAGAGAATTGACCTTAACAAGAGACAACAATTCCTGCTCTTGGGGTGTATTATATTTACTCTTTTTAAATTTATTTATATATTTACCCTATTCTGAGAGCTATAATTCTCACTTTCTTTTTCTCTCCCAATTTTAATTTCTAAGTGATTCTCTTTGAAACCATTATGGTTTTTAGAGGGTTTAGTTTGGTCATTCGTACTCTTCTCTTTTTGTGATTATTTTGAAAAAAATTTATTTTCTAGTGTATGGAAATATTTGCATTGAATTTTGCTTTATAGAAAGTTAGGTAGTTGAAATGGGATTCTTACTGGCACTATAAAGCAAAATGGGAAAAAATACTCATGAAGAGAATGTAGCATAATTCCATTATATCTACATATTCAGACATGTATATTTCTTCTATAAACTTTATTACAGAGAGAGCAGTGTTTGTGCATGACTGTTCCCCACATAACATGTGTTGCTTATTTAGAAAACCCACTAATTAGGCAGTTAATATTCTATTGTTAGGAAATGAATCATTATTCTAAAATATATATTTGGAGTATCTTTTAATATTTTAAAATTCTAAAAATGAGTTTACCTCTCAATAATATTTTATAACATATCTTCAATTTCCTCATTTGGGGGAGTTTATTAAATATGAAGGTGATTAATTGAGAAAATTAAATCTCTCTTTTTTTCCCCTGCAAACTGCCTGACCTACCCTCTGTGTTCCTGGTTACCAAGAGCCCTAGATTCTTATATTTTTAACAGAGAAGAAGCCAGTCTCTTATGTCTTCATCCCAAGTTCACAGACCCTAGTAAAGAACATAATTGGTCCAGTTTGCTTCAAATGTGCATCCCTGGACTAGTAAAATATGACCCACAAAAGAAGGTTATGTATATATGTATGACTTTACATTGGCAAGAGCCCAGCCCAAGACCAATTTCTGTGCCCAGAAAGGTCAAAACCACAGCTAAAGGAATTAATGTCATAAAGATAGGATATTCTTTCCTTAGAAATAGGAAGGATCCCCCCCCCCCGAAAAAAAAGAGAGAGAAAACTGATTTATACATGTGTTAAATCTATAAAGTGATCTCAATCTTTTCAGTAAAATTAAAAAAAAAACTTGTATCCTGAGAGAAGACAGGTTTCCAGGGAGATACTTAAGAAAACCAAAAAGGCATGGAAAAACCATTAGAGTGAAGATAAGAGTAACAAGACAGGAAGAAGTAAGGGATTGGTAAACAGTTATTGAATGCAACTCAATTAAAATCTAACTGTGCTTTAAAAAATGTGTTAGAATATCAAATGAATATTTTTTATTGAAAAAACTCAAATAGTATTTCAAAGCTAAAAGAAGGAAAAAAAAAAAGACAGCTTTCCTGTCTTAGGCTGGGTTCTCTAGAAAAACAAAACCAGTTAAGTGTATAAATATATATATAAAGAGAGATTTATATCAATGAAACAGCTCATGCGATTGTAGAGGCTAGAACGTCCCAAGTCCGTGGATCAGGGTGGAGGCCTCTCCCAAGTCACGCAGCCGCAGAAGCTGGCAAGCCCAAGATCGGCAGGTCGGAGAACAGGGCTCTCGCTCACAGGCTGTGCAGATCGACAAATCCCAGGTTTGGCAGATAAGCTGACAGCTCAAGTCCCAAGAACTGGAGATGAGATGACAGGAGGCAGCCACAGAATCCAGAGACAGCAAAAAGCCAGAATGTCTACTTATATTCAGATGCGGGCCACACCCCCAAGGAGACTCCCTTTCATCTGATTGGCTACTCACAGTATATTCAATCATGGGAGTGATCACATTAAAACACTGACAATCATGGCCTAGCCAATTTGACACAGAATCTTAACCATCACAGTCCACCCCTTGTCAACTTGGCACATGTACACATCTCCTTAAACCATACATAATCTCTGAATAAAGACAATTAGAAAGTCATACTTGCGTCTAACATGATACAACTAACACGCATACAATTGAAAATGCACTAGCCCAGTTTACAGCTTATATTTTATAAGTGAAGGAAACAAAAATATTTGATGCACACATACAAAGCAGAAATACTCATAACAATTACAGTCACTGTTTCTGCAACTGGTCACATGGCCGTAACTGGTATTTAGAACTACCTTCTTCCGTCACCCATTCTGTATTCCCTTTGCCCTCAGCAAGCACCTCAGCTGGTCATGGTTCTTTGTCTTGTGGGTTGACCCAAACCTTCATTCCTGAAGGGTCTGGGCATTAGTAGTCATGTCAGAATTAGGTTGCTGTAGTTTTCCATTGACTTGAATCACAGGGCATGGTAGTACTAAGAGATGCCCTAAGGAATCTCCTTCATTCCAGACATACTCTTCTTTATCTCCATTATGTAATATCAATCCAATTTCCTCTTGGTAATCAGGATCAATCACACCAGCCAGTATGGTAACGCCCTTCTTTGCCTGTTGAGCCAGAGGCATAAGAAGCCCAAAGTGGCCAGGTGGCATTCTTAACATCCAGTTCAATGGAATCAGTGATGTGTTTCCAGGTGGGAGCATTCCTCTCTTTGGAACTAAGACCTCTAGGCCTGCAGAGCATAAGGTTGAGGAGACAGGAAACAAAAGTCTTGCAAGTGGGTCACTAGGGGTAATAGTGAGTGGTGCCACTCCCATTTCCACCCCTTGATTCCTGGACCGGTGAATCCTGGCTATGGGAGAAACAGCACCATGTATTGGACACTGGTTTAAAGCATATACAGCCTCCTGGAGAACATTTCCCCAAATCTGCAAGGAATTGCTACCTAGCTAGTACCGTAATTGTGTCTTTAGAAGGCCATTCCATCGTTCTATCAAGGCAGCTGCTTCAGGATGATGGGGAGCATGGTAAGACCAGTGAATTCCATGAGCATGGACCCACTGCCGCACTTCATTTTCTGTGAAGTGAGTCCCTTGATCTGAGGCAATGCTGTGTGGGATACCATGATGGTGGACAAGGCATTATGTAAGTCCACGGATGGTAGTTTTGGCAGAAGCATTGCGAGCAGGGAAGGCAAATCCATATCCAGAGTAACTGTGTATTCCAGTAAGGACAAAACGCTGCCCTTTCCGTGATGGAAGTGGTCCAATGTAATCAACTTGCCACCAAGTTGCTGGCTGATCACCTCGAGTGATGGTGCCATATCAGGGACTCAGTGTTGGTCTCTGCTGCTGGCAGATTAGGCACTCAGCAGAAGCTGTAGCCAAGTCATCCTTGTTAAGTGGAAGTCCATGTTGCTGGGTGCATGCATAACCTCCATCCTTGCCACCATGGCCACTGTTTTCATGAGCCCATTGAGCAATGACAGGAGTAGCTGGGGAAAGAGGATGACTTGTTTCCACAGAAAGCATCATCCTATCCACTTGATTGTTAAAAACATTCTCTGCTGAGGTCACCCTTTGGTGAGCATTCACATGAGACACAAATATCGTCACTTCTTTGGCCCATTTGGAGAGGTCTGTCCACATACCTCTTACCCATAAATCTTTGTCTCCAATTTTCCAATCATCATTCCTTCCAAGTCCCTGACCATCCAGCCAAACCATTGGTCACAGCCCATGAATCAGTATATAATCGCACATCTGGCCATTTCTCCTTCCAAGCAAAGTGAACAACCAGGTGCACTGCTCGAACTTCTGCTCATTGAGAGGATTTCCCTTCAGAACTGTCCTTCAGGGAGGTCCCAGAAAGGGGCTGTAGTGCTGCCGCAGTCCACTTATGAGTGGCGCCTGCATATCATGCAGAACCATCTGTAAACCAGGCACGAGTTTTCTCTTCCTCAGTCAGCTGATCATAAGGAACTCCCTATGAGGCCATAGGTGCAGACTGGGAGATGGAAGGTAATGTGACAGGGGTGGAGACCATGGGCATTTGGGCCACTTCCGTGTGCAACTTACTTGTGCCTTCAGGTCCTGCTCGGGCCCGATCTCGAATATACCACTTCCATTTAATGATGGAGTGCTGCTGTGCACATCCAACTTTACGGTTCTGTGGGTCAGACAACACCCAGTTCACGATGGGCAGCTCAGGCCTCATGGTGACCTGGTGTCCCATAGTTAAGTGTTCAGTCTCTACTAAGGGCCAATAACAAGCCAAAAGTTGTTTCTCAAAAGGTGAGTAGCTATCTGCAGAGGATGGCAGAGCTTTGCTCCAAAATCCTAAGGGTCTGCGCTGTGATTCACCGATAGGGGCCTGCCAAAGACTCCAAACAACATCTCTGTCTGCCACTGACACTTCAAGCACCACTGGATCAGCTGGATCATATGGTCCAAGTGGCAGAGCGGCTTGCACAGCAGCCTGAACGTGTTGCAGAGACTTCTCTTGTTCTGGTCCCCACTCAAAACTAGCAGCTTTTCGAGTCATTTGATAAATAGGCTGGAGTAGCACACCCAAATGAGGAATATGTTGTGTCCAAAATCCAAAGAGGCCCACTAGGCATTGTGCCTACTTTGTAGTTGTGGTAGCAGCAAGATGCAATACCTTATCTTTCACTTTAGAAAGAATGTCTCGACATGCCCCACACCACTGGACCCCTAGAAATTTCACTGAAGTAGAAGGTGCCTGAATTTTTGTGGGATTAATCTCCCACCCTCTAGCATGTGAATGTTTTACCAATAAGTCCAGAGTCATTGACACTTCTTCCTTACTAGGTCCAATCAGCATAATGTCATCAATGTAATGGACCAGTGTGACGTCTTATGGAAGGGAAAGGTGATCAAGGTCCCTGCCCGCTGAACTATGACATAGGGCTGGAGAGTTAATGTAGCCTTGAGGTAGGCAAGTGAAGGTGTATTGTTGGCCTTGCCGGCTGAAGGCAAACTGCTTCTGGTGTTCATTTGAAACAGATATGGAGAAAAAGGCATTAGCCAGATCAGTAGCTGCATACCAGGTACCAGTAGATGTATTAATTTGCTCAAGCAGTGAAACTACATCTGGAAAAGCAGCTGCAGTTGGAGTCACCGCCTGGTTAAGTTTTTGATAATCTACTGTCATTCTCCAAGATCCATCTGTTTTTTGCACAGGCCAAATAGGCGAGTTGAATGGGGATGTGGTGGGAATCACCACCCCTGCATCCTTCAAGTCCTTGATGGTGGCAGTAATCTCTGCAGTCCCTCCAGGAATGCGGTATTGCTTTTGGTTTACTATTTTCCTAGGTAGAGGCAGTTCTAATGGCTTCCACTTGGCTTTTCCTACCATAATAGCCCCTACTCTATTTGTCAAGAATCCAGTGTGGGGGTTCTGCCAGTTGCTGAGTATATCTATTCCAATTATACATTCTGGAACTGGGGAAATCACTACAGGATGTGTTCGGGGACTCACTGGACCTACCGTGAGATGGACATGAGCCAAGACTCCATTAATAACCTGACCTCCATATGCCCCCACTCTGACTGGTGGGCCACAGTGACGTTTTGGGTCTCCTGGAATTAGTGTCAGCTCAGAGCCAATATCCAGTAATCCCCGAAAAGTCTGATTATTTCCTTTTCCCCAATGAATTCACTCTCGTAAAGGCCGTAGATCCCTTTGCAGAAGGCTGGAGAAAGATTAACAGTAAAAATTTTTGGCAGTGTATTGGAGTCCTTCCTCAAGGGGACCAGGCCTCCCCTTCATTCAAGGGGTTGCGGGTCTTTAAACTTGCTCAGATCTGGGAATTGATTGAGGGACCGTAACTCTCTATTCTAGCAATTGGAGTTGGACTGCTGTTCACCTGACCTAGAATTCATCCGTTTGTATAGATCAAGTAAATATTTAGTATATTTCTTATCTATTTCACTCCTAGGGACACCGTGACTAGGTAGCCAATGCCATAAGTCCATACGAGTCAGACTATTCTGATTACTACTTTGACTTCTCTGTAACCACGCCCACCTTGTCTCTGTCGATTGAGTGCAGCCACTTGGCCCCTACTACCATAAGGTCCAATCAGCCCCATTTTGTCTTAATTCAGTTAGGGCAGTTCCCACTGTCAAATCTGATTTACATAAAATAGTAATCGCAGCAGTCTTCAAGGATACTGGAGGTCCCTTCACAAATTTGTTCCTCACAGTTGTGGTAGAAGGTGTGTCTTCTGGACACCCCATGTGTGAGTCTGTGGGTCTAACTCGATAAATCCACTCTAGCATGCCAATTTCCCTAAGCCGTTGGATACCTTCTTCTACAGTATACCAAGGCAGGTCTGGTACTTCAACCTGATTTAGTGTCAGCCACCTCATAATCCATGCTTTAGCAACCCAACCAAATAGACTATTAGATCCTTTCCTAACTTCTCTAGCGGAAACATTGAATGAACAATCTGTGCTTAGTGAACACGTATCAATAAACTCAGACTGATCCTTCTTTATGTTCCTTGTACCATTATCCCACACCCTTAATAGCCATTCCCACACATATTCCCCAGGTTTCTGTTTGTACATATTAGAAAAGTCAAAGCAGTTCTTCTGGAGTATAACATACCTCCTCCTTGGGTCACACTTTGTACTTCACCTTTTGGGGCTCTCTGGGACTTAAGCCTAGTTATATGTCTAGAAGCCAGAATCAGTAGTGTGGAATTGTTTTGAGAACATTCAGCATTATCTTGTAAAGCATCTGCCTCAGGCGATACTCCAGGCAATGAATCAGCAAGGGCTCTTTAGAGGCGGCTCTGCTAAGCCTAATCTCCTTAGAAGGGAGTGGAGGGGCTAGTGGTTTTTCTGGGCAGGGTGGTTTAGCAGACAAACATGTAGTAATCTCTTCAGATGGGACTGGTTCTGCTGGCAGGAGTGATTCAATGGAATTTAGAGGCTCAGTGTCCCCAGCTTCCTGATTATCTGCCCATATGTCCCCATCCCAAGTCTCAGGATCCCATCTCTTCCCAATCAATGCCCTTACCTTAACTTCAGACACCTCTCGAGGTTTGCAATTGAGCTGGCATTGTAATTCAGCCACTCTTACAATAAGACTCTGGGTTTGGTTTTCAGCAATTTCAGCTCTGTTACGACAAGAAATAAGGCTTTCTTTCAAAGCACAAGTGGAAGCCTTGAGGTCATGTATGCGGCACTTGAGCCTTGACTCTGAAGCCCTAAGCTCATCTCTTTCCTTCACCAGTTTGTCTAGTGAAAGTAGGACAGATCAACCAGCTTACTTATACTTCTCATTCTGACAAAGCTGTAGAAAGATATCACACATGTGTTCACCCTGAGCCTCACCGTTCACCAATACCTGATCTACTGACGGTGATATTTTGTGTATTTGTATTGCCACTTTGCTCCACGGACTATCAGTGACCTCTTTACTGCTGAAAGCAGAGTCATCAATGTCTTTAAGACTAACCAGACTTGAGAACCAATTTAGAAAACTCATCCTTACAATTTTGTTTCTCTAGAACCACTCCCAGTACCAAATGTCTTAGGCTGGGTTCTCTAGAGAAGCAAAACCAGTAAAGTGTATAAATATATATATAGAGAGAGACTTATATCAAGGAAACAGCTCACATGATTGTAGAGGCTAGAACATCCCAAGTCTGTGGGTCAGGGTAGAGGCCTCTCCCAAGTCACACAGCTGCAGAAGCTGGCAAGCCCAAGATCGGCAGGTCAGAGAGCAGGGCTCACACTCACAGGCTGTGCAGATTGACGAATCCCAAGTTCAGGAGATAAGCTGACATCTGAAGTCCTAAGAACTGGAGATGAGACGACAGGAGACAGCCGCAGGATCCAGAGAGAGCAAAAAGCCAGAACATCTGCTTATATTCAGATGTGGGCCACACCCCCAAGGAGACTCCCTTTCATCTGATTGGCTACTCACAGTATATTCAATCATGGCAGTGATCATATTAAAACAACCAGCCAAGTTGACACACAATCTTAACCATCACATATCCTGTTTTCCCCATCCTCTCCAATTCCCCATGTATCAGGAGAAAACACTTTGGACTATTTCTAGATAATATACTTACAGTGCTAGTCCTTGATTTTTTAAATTTTGTTTTATAATTTGTTTTTTATTTTCTTGTGTGGAGAAGAATTTAACTCCAATATTACTACACTTGATATCACTTCACAGCTCCCCACCACCACCTCCGCATGCGTACTTCTTTTCTTCTCACCCAATCAGTATAGTTCCTTTTTGACACTATTGACTGTATACATTATTATTGTACTTTTTCTTTACAGCAAAGCTAAAACATATAATAATTGCTTTCTTTCTGGTACAACTTGTTTTTATGCTGGTGATAATAATTGCCTCCTTACATAGTCTGCCCGCCTGGTCCAATTCTGACTGGTTCTTCTCTAGAACTAAGACATCCTTTCAACCTCTTGCTGGACATGTCAGATCATCTGTTCTCTCAATCCTGTCTTCTATTTTCTGAGTTTACTGCCTTCTTTTGGTAGAATTTATACTATGGGAGCTCCTTGAGAAAGGGTTGAAAGGAATGTAAAATTTTGATCCTTGCATATAAAATGTCTCTGGAGCCCTGGTGGTGCAGTGGTTAAGAGCTTGGCTGCCTGCGCTCATTCCTGAAAGTTTGGCTGCACATAGAATACCAGTTGGAAAGAATTTTCCCTCATACTTTTGAAAAGATGGCTCAATTGACATCTAATTCTTGATATTGCTGTCAGTCTTTCTGATCTGTATCTGACCTCACTCCCAACTCTACTAGAGCTTTCTTGGCCTTCTCTGTTTCCTTGATACCCGGCAATATTATAATCAGGGCTATGGCACATGGCCCTTTTAATCCATTGTGCTGGGGTTCAGTGACTTCCTACTCTCTGGAGACTCATGTCCTTCAATTTCAAAAATATTCTTGCATTCTGTCCTTACTACTTTTGTTTTTGTATTTTTTTTTCCTATGGAAATGCCATTGTATGGATGTTGAATCTGCTCTACTACTCTTGTGTTGCTCTAACTGCTCCTCTGCCACTCTCATACTGTTACTCTAATATTCTAAATGCTCTGCAAACTGTGTTATTTCTGCAATTTTCTTAAATTTTCCATATTACTGCCTTTTTGATGTGGTAAATATATATATATATATAAAACAAAATCTTTGCTATTTCAACATTTTTTACATGTACAATTCAGTGATATTAATTACATCCATCATGTTGTGCAACCATCACCACTATCTATTTCCAAATTTTTCCATTACCCTTAACAGAAGTCCAGTGTCCTTAAGCAATGACTCCCACCCGGATGATAACTAACAAACTTTAATCTCTATATATTATCTACTGTAGATATTTCATATAAGTAGGATCATACAATATATGTCATTTTATGACTGACTTATTTCACTCAACATAATGTTTTAAAGGTTCAGTCATGTTGCAGCATTTATTAGGACTTCATTTCTCTTTATGGCAGAGTAATACTCCCTTGTATGTACGTAAGATTAGTGGAGCCTGGAAAGGAACATGACCATAAAAACATTACATTGAGGTGATGCATATGGGGGAGGTTTTATAATTAGTAATCTGAGAAATAAAGGAGAATAAGGAAAATAGTACTTTTGAAACCAACTTCTCTGACATAATGATATAGTATAGGCTATCCATGTGTTGAAAAATAGAACAAAGAAACTTTAAAATATTTTTTCTCTGTTTTCTCAAGTGGAAATAAAATTTCCCCTGTATTTACTTTGTTTAATATAAAACATATTATTTAAGTTCCATCTTATTGTGAATTATTATTTATACAAACTTAAATTTCTTGTTTTCTTAGGCCTGAATGTAAATATTTGCTTTTCTAACCCTCTAATATTAGCAATAAGATGATATACTTTTATCCATAGTAAGAGACATACAAATATACAAATAAACTGATTTTTTTAATTTACATTACTTAAAAAATAAATTTGTAACTTCCATAAACAACTTACCTTTTGCTAGTTTGTCTGAATACTTTTATATTTAAAATTTGTAAATTTGTTCATATATAGAAATATATATACATAAACTTTAATATACATGCCTTTAATAGTCATTATTTTGAAATTAAATTTGTTATTTTTTTATACCATTAAGATGTTTGCTCTCATTCTCTAATTTAAATGAACTTTTCTTTATCTATAAAGACTTAACAAATAACAAAACAAAGATACTTGTAAATGCATCCAGTATGTTTTTCGTTTCTTTCCAGTGTTAAACACATTTTTTGTGCTTTGAAGTAGAATTTTTAGTTTCTGTTTTGCTTTTTTTCACAAGTCAAGCTAGAACTTTTGGCAGTTTAAGACATATTTCTAAGGTGAAAACTATTTTCACTAACAGTGCCTAAATATAATATATGTTCAATTAATTTGAAATGAACTTTCTCTAACCTTATTTATTTTTAAAGTAATGAGACAACTTTATATATATACATACACACACACGTGTGTGTGTGTGTGTGTGTGTGTGTGTATAAAACCAAAACCAAAACCAAAAACCAAACTCATTGCCATCGAATTGATTCTAACTCATAGCGACCCTATAGGAAAGAATAGAGCTACCCCCCATAGGGTTTCCAGGGAGTGGCTGGTGGATTCAGACTGCTGACCTTTTGGTAAGTAGCCTTAATGCTTAACCGCTGTGCCAACAGGATTCCAGGGTTATATATATATATATAAAATGCCTGTCTGTCAGTGAAGAGCTGCATGTTGCTATGATGCTGAGCAGGTTTCAGTGGAGCTTCCAGACTAAGACAGACTTGGAAGAAAGGCCTGGCAATCTACTTCCAACAACCAGCCAATGAAAACCCTATGGATCATAACAGTATGATCTGCAGATGATCATGGGGATGGCACGGGACCAGGCAGCATTTCATTCAGTTGTGCATGAGGTTGCCATGAGTCATGGGCCAATTCAACTACAGCTAACAACAATAGCAACAGCTCTTTTGGTGGGAGACAGTGGCTTTGCCTATGGTGCTAAAGATGGCGAGGTTGGGAGCTATTAATAGTGGGGAAAAGGCTTTATACATGTTGTGAGTTTTTGGGAGTTGACTGGCTCAACCCCTTTCTTTGCTAAGAAATATGTATATTTCTTATTGCTTAAAGTCACTGGATTTTTTTAGAAAATGTTAAATCTTTCCACAGACAGTGAAATGTCTTCTACCACCATCCTCTGCTCTGCGTACGTCAATGTCTGGTAATTGGTCTCTGACTCATCTTTGAGAACAAAGCTGGAGTATGAGTTCCTCTCTATGTTTCCTTCTAAAACTTCTCCTTTTCTACATCCTCACATTTCATTTTATCTGTTGTGCTATTTGGGAATCCCTGAGTGGTGCAAATGGTTAACCGGCTTGACTGCTAACCAAAAGGTTGGAGGTACAAATACATCTAGTGGTGCCTTGTAAGACAAACCTAGCAGTCTACTTCTGAAAAATCAGTCATTGAAAACCCTATGGAGTACAGTAATACTCTGACACATCTGGGGTTGCCATGAGTCAGAATCAACTTGACGACAACTGGTTTGTGCTATTTTACGCTATTTTTTCTATGTCTATCTAATCTTCATTTCGTGAAGTTGTTGTTGTGAGGTGCTGTCTGGTTCGGTTATGACTCATAATGACCCTAAGTATAACAGAAAAAAACACTGCCCAGTCATGTGCCATCCATCCTCACAAGTGTTATTATGTTTGAGCTCATTATTGCAGCCACTGTGTCAATCCCTCTCGTTGAGGGTCTTCCTTTTTTCCACTGACACTCTACTTTACTAAGCATGACGTCCTTCTCCAGGGACTGATCCCTTCTGATAACATGTCCAAAGTACATGAAACAAAGTCCCACCATCCTGGCTTCTAAGGAGCATTCTCGCTGTACTTCTTCCAAGACAGATTTGTTTGTTCTTCTAGCAGTCCATGGTATACTCAATATTCTTCGCGAACACCATAATTCAAAGGCATCAATTCTCCAGTCTTTCTTATTCATTGTCCAGTTTTCACAGGCATATGACGTGATTGAAAATACCATGGCTTGGGTCAGGCACACCTTAATCCTCAAAGTGACATCTTTGCTTTTTTACACTTTAAAGAGGTCTTTTGAAGCAGTTCTGCCCAATGCAATACGTCACTTGATTTCTTGACTGCTGCTTCCATGGGTGTTGTTTTTAGATCCAAGTAAAATGAAATCCTTGACAACTTTAATCTTTTCTCCATTTATCATGATGTTGCTTATTGGTCCAGTTGTGAGGATTTCTTTATATTGAGGTGTGATCGATACTGAAGGCTGTAGTATTTGATCTTCATCAGTAAGTGCTTCAAGTCCTCTTCCCTTTCAGCAATGAAGGTTGTGTTATCTGCCTGTCACAGGTTGTTAATGAGTCTTCCTCCAATTTTGATGCCCTGCTCTTCTTCATATAATCCAGCTTCTCTGATTATTTGCTCAGCATAGAGATTGAATAAATATGGTGAAAGGATACAACCCTGACACACAGCTTTCCTGATTTTAAACCACACAGTATCACCTTGTTCTGTTCGAAAGACTGCCTCTTGGTCTAGGTACAGGTTCCACATGAGCACAATTAAGTGTTCTGCAATGACCATTCTTTGCAGTGTTATCTGTAATTTGTTATGATCCATGCAGTCGAATGCCTTTGCATAGTCAATAAAACACAGGTAACTATCTTTCTGGTATTCTCTGCTTTCAGCCAAGATCTATCAGACATCAGCAATGATAACCCTCCTTTCACATCCTCTTTTGAATCTGGCTTGAATTTCTGGCAGTTCCCTGTCTATGTACTGCTGCAAAAGTTTTTTGAATTTTCTTCAGAAAATTTTACTTGTATGTGATATTAACGATATTGTTGGATGATTTCCACATTCCATTGGAGCAACTTTCTTTGGAACAGGCACGTATATGGATCTCCTCCAGTTGATTGGCCAGATGGCTGTCTTCCAAATTTCTTGGTATAGATGCGTGAGTGCTTCCATAGTTGCATCCATTTGTTAACTATCTCAATTGGTATTCCGTTAATTACGGCAGCCTTGTTTTTTGCCAACGCCTTCAGTGCAGCTTGGACTTCTTCCTCAAGTCCTATCAATTTCTGATCATATACTACCTCCTGAAATCATTGAATATTGACCAGTTCTTTTTGGTAGTGATTCTGTGTATTCCTTCCATCTTCTTTTGATGCTTCCTGCGTCATTCAATATTTTCGCTGTAGAAACCTTCAATATTGCAACTGGAGGCTTGAATTTTTTCTTCAGTTCTTTCAGCTTGAGAAATGCCAAGCCTGTTCTTTCCTTTTGGTTTCTAACTCCAGGTCTTTGCACATTTCATTATAATACTTCACTTTGTCGTCTTAAGCCACCCTTTGAAATCTTCCGTTCAGCTTTTTTACTTTATCATTTCTTCCATTCGCTTTAGCTGGTCTACATTCAAGAGCAAGTTTCAGAGTCTTTTATGACATCCATTTTGATCTTTTCTTTGTTTCCTGTCTTTTTAATGACCTTTTGTTTCTTCATGTATGATGTCCTTTATGTCATCCTACAACTCAGCTGGTTTTCAGTCATTAGTGTTCAATGGGTCAAATCTATTCTTGAGATGGTCTCTAAATTCAGATGTTGTTATGGATTGAATTGTGTCAAAAAAATGTATGTCAAACTGGCTAGGCCATGATTCCCATTATTGTGTGGTTGTCCACCATTTTGTGATCTGATGTGGTTTTCCTGTGTGTTGTAAATCCTTCCTCTATGATATTAATGAGGCAGAATTAGAGGCAGTTATGTCAATGAAGCAGTACTCAATCTACAAGATTAAGCTGTATTTTAAGCTAATCTCTTTTGAGATATAAAAGAGAGAAGCGAGCAGAGAGACATGAGGACCTCCCACCACCAAGAAACAAGAGCTGGGAGAATAACCCGTCCTTTGGACTCAGGGTCCCTGTGGGGGAAGCTCCTAGACCAGGGGATAATTGATGACAAGAATCTTTCCCCAGAGCCTACAGAGACAGAACGACTTCCCCTGGAGCTGGCACCTTGAATTCAGACTTTTTGCCTCCTGAAATGTGAGAGAATAAATTTCTCTTTGTGAAAGTCATCCTCTTGTGGTATTTCTGTTACAGCAGTACTAGATAACTAAGACAGATGGGATGTACTAAAGATTATACTTTGTCTTTCATGGATTTGTTTTAATTTGTTTAGCTTCAGCTTGAACTTGCATATGGGCAATTGATGGTCTGTTCCACAGTTTGCCCCTGGACTTATTCTGACTGATGCTGTTGAGCTTCTCAAATGTCTCTTTGCACAGATGTAGTCAACTTGATTCCTGTCTTTTCCATCTGGCATATTCCATGTGTATAGTCACCATTTATATTGTTGAAAAAAGGTAATTTCCAATGAACAGGTCATTGGTCTTGCAAAATTCTGTCATGCGATCTCCCATGTCATTTCTCTCACCAAGGCTATATTTTCCAGCTACTAATCCTACTTCTTTTTTTCCAACTTTCACATTCCAATCACCAGTAGTTATCAATGCATCTTCATTGCATGTTTGATCAATTTCAGGTGGCAGAAGTTGGTAAAAATCTTTGTCTTTAGCCTTAGTGATTGGTACATAAATTTGAATAATAGTCATATTAACTGGTCTTTCTTATAGGCTTATGGATATTGGATATTGTCTTATTACTGACAGTGATAGATCTTGAAATGTTCTTTTTGACGATGAATGTGACACCATTCCTCTTCAATTTGTCATTTCCGACATGATATATCATATGATTGTTCAATTCAGAATGGCCCATACCATTCCATTTCTGCTCACTAATGCCTAGGATTTTGATCTTCAAGCATTCCATTTCATTTTTGACAGCTTCCACTTTTCCTGTGTTCATACTTTATACGTTCCACGTTCCAATTACTGATGGATGTTTGCAGCTGTTTATTCTCATTTTGAGTCATGCCACATTAGCAAATGAGGATCCTGAAAGCTTTACTCCATCCATGTTACTGAAGTCGATCCTGCTTTGAAGGGGCAGCTCTTCCCCAGTCGTATTTTGGAATGCCTTCCAACCTAAGGGGCTCATCTTCCAGCACTATATCAGACCATGTTCCACTGCTATTCATAAGGTTTTCACTGGCCAATTTTTTTTTTAAGAAGTAATTTGCCAGATCCTTCTTCCTAGTCTGTCTTAGTCTGGAAGCCCTGCTGAAACCTGTCACTATGGGTAACCCTGCTGTTATTTGATATACTAGTGGCACAGCTTCCAGCATCACAGCAACACACAAGCCACCACAGTACAAAAAACTGACAGATACATCTGCTGAGAGATTTATATTGCCAAAAGGTAAGAATTTAGATATGACAAAGGAAAGACTTATATTTAACTATGTGTATTTATGACTTCCTCCTAGTCTTTGATACTGGTTATCACTTGGATTCATAAACTCAGGGTCACCTATCTTATACTAATTCTGGGTATATTTGATTTTATCTAATTTTCCTAAGTTTTCCCTTAATCAATTATCTCATCTGTAAAAAATGTGGCTAACAATACCAAATTTACAGCCATTCTTGAAGAATTAAATAGTGACACATGTTATCATTTAGCATGACCTGTGGTAATACATGAGCAAATATTTTGTCCCTCCCCTATCCTTTTCTAGAATTTTCAATTTGATCTGCATGAGGGTAAAGAAATACAATATATTCACTGAAATAGAATTTTACTTAAAGGAAAATTTATGAAAACCAAAGAGCACTGGAACCAGAATATTTTTTAAAAAATTAAAATTAACTTCACAGTAGTAACAGAGTACAGTGTATGGGAATTAAAAAGAGGTAAATTACTCCGGTTATTCAGGGGCTTAATATTAAGTTGACTAGCATTGCTGAAGGAGAAAGAAGGATAATGACACATCTCTAAAATTAAAGCAATACTGTATACAATATCAGGGTAAAACCTGGGAGAAGATATGTGAAAAATATACAAAACAGAAACATAAGGAGAAAAAGAAAGCAATATTAGTAGAAGGTTTTAAAGTAACCATTAGGATGACTTAGAGCAAGTGACTGTAACTCCCAGGGTCCCTGAAACATCATTTGTTAAATGATCAGAGCTAGATGAGTCCTAAGATTCTCACGTCTTTTGCAATGTGAAGGTCATGACAGACAGAGGAAAAAAATGTATCAGACATGGAAGTAGGTGAAAGGTCTTTGAACGAAGAGGCACAGCTATTTATATCTGAATAAATGTGGATGTCCTGTGAGTCCAGAGGACTTTGTGGTCTTTGACTCATGAATCTGTATGTAGAATTTTCTTCCATGTGAGCTACCTCTCTAGAATGTGAGCTCCTGGAATGTAAGTGTTCTAAACCACATCAGCCAACTGGGCAAACTCTATTTTTGGGTTATCTTGGTAAATATTGTTAGGACTCAATAAACAACAGTAGAGGAGAGCTACAGATCCCTCCCCGGAATAGTACAGTGAAAGCCCTCTCAGACTGGCTTCTGACTGAAGCAATTGAGTAGCAAGCAGGAACCCATCTGTACCATGTGCTTCATGAAGTCCCCACTGTCAGTCCCTTTAGGAATTCCAACAGTTGTAGCAGGGAAGGTAAATCAGATGCACACGCTTAACATTCTACCAATTCAGCTAACCATTCAGTCATAATTGGACAACCAAGAATGCTCTGAAACCAACAGCTAGAAAATGGATCATTTCTGAACTGCGCTTTATGTAATTGAGCTTGCTGGATCTTTATACCTTTTTATGTAAGATTAGGAAGTTAGCCCATAATATTTCTAGCCAATTCATAAATCTTCGACACCACTGATTTTACCAGTAAAGCCCCCTTGTTAGCATTTATTTGCAAATCTCCAGTGCGTAGGCGATAAAGATAACTAGATTATGGACTTTGATTAAATATTAGTTAACCAGCTCTAGAATATTCTCAACTAAAGTAGCTGCCCACTTCTAGGAGGGAGGTTAAAAGTGCCCACCACTCACATACAAATTACAATTTTTGTCAGTTTTGAAGTACATTACAGACAACCTTACAGTAGGAATATTTTCTTCCTCTTTGTGGTAAAGTTCTGGGCATGTAGTAGGCACATAATAAATATTCATTGAATATGTGTGTCTATGAAAATGCATGTCAGCAACATTAATCCCCAAAGATTTGTTTCCTTAGAAGATTTGAGGAAAAAAAAAAAATCCCCTTATTCATCATATGCTGTAATGGCCTTATATTTTTTCAGGGTATTTTATTTTAATTTAATTTTATTTTTTGGTTCTTATAGGTTTGCTACACATTAGTATTAAAAAACAAAAACAAACTGTTGCCATCAAGTTGATTCTGACTCATACCGACCCATTAAATATTGCTATCTTAGTTCTCTCATGTGGGGAAGGAATGTCTTACTACTGTAAACCTGAACTTGTTAGTTTTCACAAGGCCCTGCCCAATATTGCCCCTGGCTCCAGCTTTCCACAAACCAGAAATATTCATTAATACTTTGTTTCTTATCCCAAAGACCATGTTGTTATGTGGTTCCTAGGAGGACTGTAAAGTCTTATAACAAAGACAAAGGATGGAAAGAGTCAAGGGAATTTCTATGAGAGAGTAAGTATGAATATCCCTGGAGATGGAGCTGCTTCTGTGTTCTTTTAAGCGTCACAGAGTAATTGTTTTTTTTTTTTTTTTTTAAGGAAAGAACCAGGGTGAAAGCAGCTCATTTTCAAGCTGGAGAAGTTGGCAAGCACTAGCTGCAGGGTTTACTTTGGTTTAGGAATCCCACTGCCTCACTGTACTGTTAGTCAAAATTCCACAGCCATTCTTGGATGCTTGGAGGTGGGACTGGCTGATGTACACCAGTGATTTGACCCAGCACTTGGGACAAACACAACCAGAGTCATCAGTGTTAATTCCATGGTCTTCCAACTAGCATTTGCAAAGTTCATTAACATTCGTGGCCTTGTACTCTTTCATCGGACTTCTAACTGGTAATTATGCGTATGCAATCACTGTTAATTTACCTAGCTTAATGATGTAGGACTCAAGACTGATGCCTGCAATATTCAAATCTCTTACTTTGGTTTTATTTTTGCTTTGTTCTTGTTCAGTTTAAGTGGTATTTGCATTTCTCCTATCCCTCAGGAGATAGGGTACATGGAATATTGTAGGAATTCAATCCCAAATCACCCAGTCCCGGGTTTTTAGATAAGCAGTTGTATCTAAAAGAAAGTGGAGGGAGTTTGTCACTTGTAGTAACTTTGCTTGATCTTGTCAGTAATGATTGCATTACTAAGTGTGATAAGAGGGCATTAAAAACAAAGTTGAAATTATCCAAGCTCTCCAAAATCCATATGCTTATACACATGTAACAAGGAATATCTTAATAGAGCAATATACTAGAAGGATAAATTTATGTGCACCTGTATTTTATCCATAAGAATATATATGTTGCAGAGAGAATATTAAATGGTAGATGGTCACTTTTTATATAAACATGCAATTATAATGAGTATCATTATGGAAGATTTGGACTTATATTAAGAATATAAGACAGCATGTTGATATTTAATATGTTAGGACTGGTTGTCTCCCTGTCTTGGAGAAATAGGGAAGAATCTAACTTTCCCCACTTCTGATGGTCAAAAGTAACAATTAGAGGACACAGGCAGTCTCTGCTGCTGGCATTCCTGGCACGACTATAGTCAACAGGTGGCTGCTATGACTTGTTTGAGAGGTGATTTGTAACTATAACCCACAGGTTAGAGGATTGTACTGAATGTCTAGCTGCTGAAATCTGTTGACATGACAGCCAACTGGATGTAGGAAGTAACATTAAAAAAATTAACCATTAAACTAAAACCAGATTTTGACTTACAAATCATTCCTGAAACATTTTTCATGGTAAAAATTAGCTACCTAGAATGATGATAGGAGGAATAGAAAACCAACTAATTTTAGAAAACTTAAGCTAAATAAAATTTTACAGATTCCAAGCACAATTGTTTTACTGGTCATATGTAACCATTTCAATTAATGGCATTTTATTTCTGCTTCCATTATGATACAGTGTTTTGTGGAAACAATCCACATTTGTATACCTTAACTTCATTTCACTGTGATTACTTTAAACAATTGGAAACTGAGCCTCATGGATTGAATAAGAGTGCCTAGGCAATAGGCATTATGTGAAGATGGGGGATTGAGGGTGTTTAACAGAAACAGGAATAAGGAACGCTAATACAAATTCATTATAGGAATGATTCATAATCTTGTTTATGTTTCATACCTGTTCAATTCTATTTGGGTAGTTAATATGCTTACTTAAGCATTTTGAGACAACCTGTAATTATTTCAACACAAAATCCCAAACAATTACTGATCTACAATTACTTAAGTTACATAAATATACATACTAGATCCTGACCATTTTCTATATCTAATTTCATCCACTTGGCATTTTCAATAATCAAATAATTTCCCAATACAAATATTATTAATTAATAAATTAAAGGTATATTAATACAGAGGGCATTTTATAAGGGTCACTGCTCTATTGGGTAATTAGCAGATCCTCGCATTGAATTTGGAACCACAAGTTTATATGTTTCTTCCTTGAGGATGATGAAAGATCAGTGGATTCCTAAGTATCTGCAGTTATGGAGTCTGAGGTTGCTTAGAAACTCAGTGACTATGGGCTTGCTATGGCAACCAAATTTTATCAGTGAATGCAGAGCTAACTTAGCTGGCATTGTGCCATATCTCCATATTTTGCTGGTAAGAATATTCAGATTGGCTCTTTTATCATACTGGTGTTTTTATTATTTACATTTGACCTAAATAATATTACAGTTTACCAGATTTTAAGGATGATAAATTATAATTTATGTTAATTGGCAGTTACACGAAAATTATGCTTAATTCTCTATGTATTTTTAGTTATTTCAGATTTATCATGTCTACTAGTTATTATCCCATTGGCTTAGTGTTGCGTGTGTGTGTATTTATATTTATGTAGTTATATATATATGATTTGCAATAAATTAAAAGCTTGAGAAAACACTACTAGTTCATTAGATTATCTATACACTAATAAAAAGATGTTTCAAATTTGATTTTTAATAATATTTCTACCTATAAATCTATATATTGTATACACAGTCCATTTTAATATTTTTATTTTATATTAATAACTCCTGATTTTCAGATCATATCAATATAAGAGATGTGTTACAATATTATTTTTCTTTAAAATCTTAGGACTCAAGTAATATACCATGTAATCTGATACATAAATGTATTAGAAATTTAATTCCTTTGTAAAGGGCTTTTTTTTGGGAAAAAATAGAAAAGACATTAATTAGGGAACCTGCTCTTGTCTGTAGGTTGAATATTTACTCCCTGCAGTACATTTTCAACTATTTTACCTTTCTGAATTTAGGCATGTTTTCAGATTTTAATAATATTCTGTATTTTTACATATGCATGCTACATATAGACTGAAATCTTCTATGTACTTCTTCATAGGTATGCATTTTATTTATCCCCCCATTGACTCTAACGTTTGTATGTTTATCGCAGTCCATAGCAGAGGTAGAGCCAGCAGTATCTCCTGAGACAAGGCTGCTACAAGGTTCTATTTATTTTCCTTTTCTCCTGGGTTTTGGCATTTATGCAATTTGTTTTGATATTTAAGAGTCCATCTATTAAAAGTTCTCTTGAGGATAAAAGAATCAGTCTGGCTCAGGTTTTCATGAGATTATGATACATTTGGTGATATTTAAAATTTTTCTTTACCTTTTATTCATTTCCACAGAATTCTGTAAGTGATCAATTTTTTTGAATCCTCACGTTCATCAGTTCAGCTGGGCAGTGCACTTGTCAATGATAGTGTGTCTCATCTCACAGATGGAAACAAGCACCAAGACATAACTTAAGGCATTGTTGTTGAATTAACTGCCATCTGAATAGAGAAGCCAATTCCCAGGGGTTCTTCTTTAACACTCCAGTGATTAGGCCACACTGGCCACCTCCGCAGAAGTGCATTTTGTGGTTAGACTAAAGGCCCACTGATTTTTAACAAAATAAATGAGCAGTCCAGAACAAATCAACTGAATAACCCAAAGGAATCAACTATTAGCAAGATACCACGTACATTTTCATCTATGAGAAGACATTGGTTTGGCATGTAAATTTACATGGTAGAGACTTAGAGAACATTTTTAAAAGGCAAAACATTAATAACAACCATTTACTAATAATGGTTTACATGTAATGTTTATCATGCTTTGTGGTGCAATTGAATTATTCTAATAAATTTTAGAAAACTTCATTTTAACCAGTATATCTATTCCAGGCAACAGGCATATAAACAAACCTGGTATATCGGATCATTTAAAATGCTTGGGCAATGCTTATTGTGTAGGAGTATGACATTCATCTTTGTATTCCAGTTAATCAAAAATATTTGTAGATTAAAGAATTAAAGCCCCAATGTGGAGCAATCAGATTATTTATCTGTGTAACACATTCAAATTTTTGCCTAAGGCAGACTACATCTGTTCTTTTTTCCATTACATGCATGGTGTCTATTAAACATAAAAAATGCACATCTGGAAAGAAAGCAGTACTTTTAAACCTTAAAATCAGATAACTTGGAAATGTAAAAGTACCTCCGCTCATACCAAAGTATTTAACATACTCATGTCTCTTTTTAATCTATATTGTAATAGCTATAGTATAGTTTATTCCTCATATAGTCAATGAATATTTGAGCACCTATTATAGGTCAGGAACTATTTTAAACCCTGGGATATAATGGTAAACCCTACCAAAACAGTTCCTAGTGATTACATTATAGGGAGTTTCATTGTGATCTACTCTCTTACAACTTATGAATGCACAAGTAAATAATGAATTGAACTTTTTTCGAACACTTTCTACGGGTAGAACACTAAAGTGTTCTAGAAATCTATAGATAAAATATAGTCACATGGTATTTTATATGTGCTGTATATTATATTAGTATCTATCTATCTTGCATATAGTATAGAAAACCATATTGCAGGAACATTTCTCTCTCTCTTTTTTTTTTTTTGTAGCAACCTACTGTTTAAGGCATGTGTACTGATCACCCTTAATGAGCTAGAACGTTGGTTAGGTGATATATATATTCTAAGTACATGTGATCTAAATAAGTGCATGTTTTACATAGGATCTCAGGGTATTAGTTTGAATACTTTCAACTCAAACTAGCTAAATCAACACGAGGATTTGTTGGCTCGCATAACTGAAAACTCCAGAGTTAGCCCTCTTCAGGCACAGTTGGATCAAAGTGTTGACTCTTTTTAGCTCTTTCTCCTCTTCCTTTATTTAGGGTTGACTTTTTTCCAGGTTGTTTTTATTCAAGGTGTTAAGCTGGTCCCCAGCAGTATGGCTGCATGCTTTCTTGTTCTCATACACAGGGGATTGGGATGGAGGAGACAGGATAGTAGAAAGAGAATCAATTCCTACCAATGTTGAAGAGTTCCACATCTACATACGTAACACCATTTATCAGTTTGGAAGAATTTTAGAAAGAAAGATAAAAATAAGATGTCAAATAGTCAAATAAAAATCAACCAGAGCTGATGAATGCAGGGTAACTGAGGAAGAAAAGAAGAAATAAAAAGAAAAGCTTGTAAAAGAGAGAAGTCTATATTAAGATATTATTAGAAAAAACAGTCTTTTGGAACATGTTTCTTTCTGACATGGGAAATATTTAATGATTTAAAATTTTGAATCAAATTGAAATGGAGCAGTTTCAAATTCTTGTGAACTTATTTCACCTCAAAAGAGAAAATTCTATTCTCTGTAGTCCTCTTTCCTCCAGCCTACTGTGATTACCCAATTTTCCCTAAGGAGCTGCAGAAAACGAGAGGAAAAACAGACCTAGCAATTATCTTGGATCATGTCCATAAAATGTTGTTAGTCCTTGGAATACATGGAGGTTGCTGCTCCAAGCCTTGTACATGTAGCTTGGGAAAACGATGATATTCTCAGCATATTCACTCTGAATAGAAAAGCACTGTGTTGTTAACAAAGGAGTATGACAGAGTATATTGAAACGTACTCAGAGCAACATACCCATCTCAATTCACATTTGTATCTTTACCCATGAACTGAAGGCATTGTGGAGTAGGAGAGTTTGTTTACCTAAATACCACAGAACTGAGAGACCTGGACTCCAAATGCCAAGAAAGCCAAGCTGTGTCCTAGCAGTCTCTGAGGATCTATGTTACTAGTTGAGTAGTGTGAAAGTAGCAAGACTAGTAGAGCCATTTGAGAGTGACATTCCATCGCAATTCAGTTTCCATAACCTACTATTGGTTACTTAAATCCCAAAACAAAAGAGAAGGGTTACATTCAGGAACATGAAAGGGAATGGTCACAATAAGCATGTTCTGAGTACTTGGTCACTTGTTGGAGAACAATGAGGATGACAGAAGCCTAGGTTGATGCTACCTAAACCTACCTAGTAGAGAGAGAAGGCTGAAAAATTCCTTTCCGCTTAAGCACACTATAAAGTACTTTAGTAAATCCATCATCATTACCCCGGAAGGTGAAGAAATCTTTCATGCTGCTGCCAAAATTTCAGGGGTTAAATGAAGTCTAACAGGTAAGTCAAGTTTCTCTATTATTTAAAAGATGTGTGGAGATTCCAAAAGGAAAGCTTTACCTTATCCCCAACAAGTTTATAATTTATTTCATTCAAGCAGATAACTAGCTATCAAAAAAGACACACGCAGGGCAGTTGCAGGGTTTTGCTATTTTAGAAATATTCTGAATTTGTAAGATATCTGTCCTATGCTTGATAGAATGGTAGCCTGCCAATTTTTATTCTGTCTTGATTCTAATGTTTATGATTTCTAGAATTTATTCAGGAAAATATGATGTAAACAAAGCAATTTAAGTGTTTTCTAGGAAAACAGTTACTTCTGAAGTTTTATAAATGTATTCTACAAATATAAAATATGCCTTATTTTATATTTATATATGTATGTTCTTTTTGTTTGCTTTTTAAAAATAGTATCATATAAGGCTTTGTTCAAACTAAAAATATAAATAGGGTAGAATACTCCCACTTTGAATCCTATGGATTCTTGAAAATCTTAAGAATATATTTCAGGTTCTGCCAACGGGTTCATTTGAGAAGTGGCCCTCCAAACTATACTACTTGGTCTCTTGGAAGACAGAATGTGATCCTTCCTGTCAAGTCCATTGCAAACCAACCTGGAAGATAATCTTTTGATTTCGCTATGGGGTTAGACAGACTGATTTATATTCCTTTAAGACTTCCATCAGAAGCTGCTTTGTCACTCAAATGTAGGATGTATGCCAAATGGCTTTTAAAAGTGTCTGGGCAGAAGGATAAAACTTCTCTATTCAGACAAAGCAAGACAGAAAAGGAAAGCCATTAGAGGTGTATTATTTCCTGGGTGGTAATTTTATATAAATTTTTATTATATAGCATGCTTATTAGAACCTTTCTTTTTCAGTTTTAAAAGAAAATCTAGTTAGGCGTTCTTCCATGGTCCTGGAAATGTATGCTTGTGTGCGTGAGTGTGTGTGTGTATGTGTATCTGTTTAAATATTCCAGGAAGCTGTTGGCCAAGTTTTGTGTATTCTTAAATTTAAGGTAACATATGGTCAGATGGCATAGATGTCGATATAATTATGTTTTTTTAAAAGACACTTGTCAGTATGGTTTAGTATGTCTCTTTATTAAATGGAACAAAATCACTTTAATTCTCATCCATCAGAATTCTTTATATAAGTCAATCTGTTTTTATATATTCATCATAGTCTTCAACTATTTCATTGGTGTTTAAACAGAATTTAAAAAAAAAAACAACAACCTGATAAGTGTTTTAAGAAACATTTTGATCAAGCCAAGAGCTAGTGTAAATGTAAATTTATTTCCTTAACCCCTCTTAAAACTCTTTTATTTCCTTCATTTTTAAGACTCCCACATCAGAGACTATCTGAAGTCCAGGGCTATTACAGCATTTCTCAACCCTAAGAGTTATTGTATCCTCAATTACGTTGTATTTTCTTTATTTCTACCCTGTGAAATTTCAAATTGATTGATTGAATACTTCTTTTTCTCAACCCTTTTTTGTTTAGTCATAAAATAATACTTATTTTTATTATTGATTCTTTTCCTGCTATTTCACCATACCATGCTTTAAGAACTAGTTACTCTTTTACCTGAATAATTCAGTTTTTTTCCCTAATAGTTTTCTATCTACTGTATGAACAAAACTTACTCTAACAACTATGGTTATTGTAACATTGCCTTACATTTCTTAGCATCATGTAAATGTTGACATTTTTTTCTCTCTTTAGAGAGTCAAGTTAGCTTTGCAAACCGTCCAAGCACTGATTAGGTCTGCCACCATTTTTAGATGGCCTGTAAAATTTACATGTTGATCTGGCCTGCCCACATGAGAGCTATCCACATATATAGAAGTTCTTTCTCTTTAATATCTCTTTTACTCACAGCTCCTAGCATGGCTTCTATTAAACAGATAGGTAAGATTATTTTATATTTTTAATGCAGTGTGTTTGCTTTCATCTTGTCTTTTGATTCATTTAGCTTCAGTCTAAACTTTAATTACTCTGTTATTCTGCATTTTATCTTTAATAATATCCTTGAAAATTTCTTTTAAAGATATTAGAATTCTCCATTTCATCTCTTAGTCCTTCACTGGCATTACATTATATTGGTATGTCTTGTGCATTTAATATTCTCGTTTCCATAGTATATTACATTTTCATATGTGTATTATAGTACACATATGAAAAAATAATTCGTTCCTATTCCTGCATGTGAAGTCCGTCCATACCACATAAAGCAGTTCGAGATATAATACAGATGGAAACATGACATTGGTTTAAAACTTCTATAAATGAACGAGCTAGGAATTGAGAAAAGAGTTATATGTTTATATATGTGTGTGTGTATATATATATATAAAATCACATATATACACATATATATGATTATGTACATATATATCATATATATTTGTATGTGTACACCACATCCATGGTTACTTATCCCCTGAAGATTAAAGCAATAAAACAAATTTTGCCATACAGTTTCACATTGATAACTAATGTTTTCAGATAATTTACAGGTCATTAGAATGGATTTTTATCCGTTTTACTTATTCTCTAAATAATTGGCAAATGCCACTTGCAGAATATGTTCACTGTTCAGTCCTTGCCTGTCATGTTTAGATATCCTTTTCTTCTCAATGTAATATCAGGTTCTTTAAAAATTGCTATTAGGTTTATACAAACTTCCTGAGAATAATATGTAAAATTAAGTATTGATCTAGAACTTATCTATCATTTTTGTCAAAAAGAATTTTGGTTTATTTTACAAGCTGTAGAGTTAGTCTGGGTTTATTCCTTGTTCTGCAAAGTATTAGCTTTGTAACCTCAGCTAGATCTCTAACGAGCCTAGTAAGGTGGTATGACCGGTCAGTAGGTAATACAGGTAAAATACTTACCCTGTCACTTGGCAGATAGTAAGTACCTAGTATATGTTAACTCTATTATTGTATCATCATCATCTTCATAATTTATAAATCTTTACTTACCCACACAATCTAGAATGGAGATGTGTGTTATATTGAAATACTTCTTTTCATATACTGAACTGTAAAAATATCAATCATTTCAAATAAAAAATAAATCTTATCTACTGTCTTAAACTACCAATACTTCATATCTGCAAAAGCTTTAAATTTTTAAGTTTAAATATGTCATCTAATTTGACCCTCAGCTTAGGCGTACAGGTCTACTCTGTATCATTACCCTCTTTGACATTCCAGTTCACAAACCCTATTCTTAATAAAGCTGTGGTCAGAACCTGGGCCATGTGAAACTCTCTAGTGTGCTTACAGTGTGTCTTTTACATATATTGTGATATTGGTACTCAACATACTGTACTGTTCCTCTTTTCACATAGTAAGTATTAAATTTCATAAATCAGCTTATCTGAAAATAGTATTCTAAAGGATTAAAAAACTCCATGGAAATACTAAAATAAAGGTTGTAGATTATTTTTCATATTCTTGAAGTGGAGAGACCCTTTAAAAGCATAACACAATTCTTAAAAGGAAAGGCTATAGCAATCATATAAAAATTGAAAAATTTTATAATTGAATAATACAATAAAAATAAAGTAAAAACGTGATAAATTTTAAAGGAGGCAAACAAATGTCAGAAGACTATTTTCTTATCCAGTTCATAAACCAATTGGGCAAAAAAGATGAGCAAGGATATTATCACAAATATATAAAAAACATAAATTGTTAATAAATTTAATAAAATGTTATGCTTCACTGATAAATATTTACAAATAAAAGCAGTGCACTTGCTAAAACCAGTAAAGTCCAGTGTGAGTGACCCGCAGTCTCAC
This sequence comes from Trichechus manatus latirostris, assembly GCF_000243295.1. Classification (NCBI taxonomy): domain Eukaryota; kingdom Metazoa; phylum Chordata; class Mammalia; order Sirenia; family Trichechidae; genus Trichechus; species Trichechus manatus. The sequence continues at coordinate 1,653,506 of NW_004444021.1, forward strand.
ACATTGTTACGAACATTCATGAACAGAAATTTGGCAAAAGTCTCCCTACAAAATAAATAAACACTTTTCACCTACTTCCTGCTGTTTACTGGTATTCTAGCAGAAGTAAATAAATCTGTATGCATAAGAATGTTTAGCATTGTTTTTTAAGAGCAAAGAACTAGAAACAAAAATGTCCACTGAATAAAAAACTAGTTATTTGAAACATAAGACATCATTTACTATGGACTATATTACAATCTTGAAACATTTCAGGATCTATCCTGAAAAATACAATGCTGTCACTGTTTGGATAATATCCCTATACCTACAAAGAAGACCACTTAATATGAATATTATTCAAATTTACGCACCAAACACTAATGCCAAAGATGAAGAAATTGAAGATTTTTACCAACTTCTGCAGTCTGAAATTCATCAAACATGCAATCGAGATGCATTGATAGTTCCTAACAATTGGAACGCAGAAGTTGGAAACAAAGAAGGATCACTAGTTGAAAAATATGGCCTTAGTGATGGAAACAACCAGGGAGAAAGCATGATAGAATTTTGCAAGACCAATGACCTATTCATTGGAAATACCTTTTTCAACAATATAAATGGCATCTATACACATGGACCTTGCTGGATAGAATACACAGGAGTCAAATTGACTACATCTGTGGAAAGACAATGGAGAAGCTCAGTATCATCAGTCAGAACAAAGCCAGGGGCCAGCTGCAGAACAGACCATCAATTGCTTATATGCAAGTTCAAACTGGGGAGTCTTTGTGGTGCAGTGGTTAAAGTACTTGACTGCTAACCAAAAAGTCGTTAGTTCGAACCCACCAGCAGTTCTGTGGAAGAAAGATGTGGCAGTCTGCTTCTGTAAAGATTTACAGCCTAGGAAATCCTATGGACAGTTCTACCCTGTACTGTAGAGTCAATATGAGTCTGAATCACTTGAAGGCAGTGGGGGTAAAAGTTCAAGTTGAAGCCGAAGAAAATTTTAAAAAGTCCATGAGAGCCAGAGTACAACCTTCAGTATATCCCACCTGAATTTAGAGACCATCTCAAGAATAGATTAGACATGTTAAACAGGAATGACCAAAGACCAGACAAGTTGTGGGATGACACAAGGACATCATGCATTAAAAAAGAAAAAGATCATTAAAAAGATACGAAAAAAAAAAAAAAGACCAAAATGAATGTCAGAAGAGACTCTGAAATTGCTCTTCAACGTAGAGTAGCTAAAGTGAAAGGAAGAAATGATGAAGTAAAACTGCTGAACAGAAGGTTTCAAAGATTGGCTTGAGAATACAAACTAAAGTATTATAATGACATGTGCAAAGACCTGGAGTTAGAAAACCAAAAGAGAAGAAAAGTCTCAGCATTTCTCAAGCTGAAAGAACTGAAGAATAAATTCAAGCCTCAAGTTGCAATATTGAAGGAGTCTATGGGCAAAAAGTTGAATGATGCAGGAAGCATCAAAAGATGAAAGAAGGAATACACAGAGTCACTGTACCCAGAAGAATTGGTCTACATTCGACGATTTCAGGAGGTAGCATATGATCAAGAACTGATGGTACTGAAGGAAGAAGTCCAAGCTGCACTGAAGGTATTGGTGAAAAACAAGCCTCTAGGAATTAATGGAACGCCGGTTGATATATTTCAACAAACAGATGCTACTTTGCAGTGCTCGCTTGTCTATGCCAAGAAATTTGGAAGACAGCTACCTGGCCAGCCAACTGGAAGAGATCATACATGTGCCTATTCCAAAGAAAGTTGATCCATCTAAATGCAGAAATTATTAAACAATATTATTAATATAACATTCAAGTAAAATTTTGCTGAAGACAATTCAAAAAATGGTTGTAACAGTACACTGACAGGGAACTGCCAGAAATTCAAGCCAGATTCGAAAGAAAATGTGGAATGAGGGATATCATTGCTAATGTCAGTTGATCTTGGCTGAAAGCAGAGAATACCAGAAAATGTTTACCTGTGTTTTGTTGACTGTGTAAAGGCATTTGACTGTGTGGATCATAACAAATTATGGATAACATTGCAAAGAATGGGAATTCCAGAACACTTAATTGTGCTCCTGTGGAACCTGTATGTAGACCAAGAGGCAGTTGTTCAAACAGAACAGGGGGATACGGTATGTTTTAAAACCAGGAAAGGTGCATGTCGGCATTGTATCCTTTATCACTATCTATTCAGTCTGTATGCTGAGCAAAAAGTCCGAGAAGCTGGACTATTTGAAGAAGAGTGCAACATCAGGATTGGAGGAAGACTCATTAACTACCTGTGATAATGCAGATGACTCAACCTTCCTTGCTGAAAGTGAAGAGGACTTGAAGCCCCTACTGATGAAGATCCAAGACTACTGTCTTCAGTATGGATTACACCTTCATATAAAGAAAACAAAATCGTCACAACCAGACCAATAAGCAACATCACAATAAACGGAGAAAATATTGAAGTTGTCAAGGTTTTTATTTTACTTGGATTCACACTCAATGCCCACTGAAGCAGCAGTCAAGAAATCAAACGACGTATTGCATTGGGCAAATCTGCTGCAAAAGACCTCTTTAAAATGTAAAAAAAGCAAAGATGTAACCTTGAGGACTAAGGTGCGCCTGACCCAAGCCCTGCATTTTCAGTCACCTCATATGCATGTGAAAGCTGGACAATGAATAAGGAAGACCGAAGAAGAACTGATGCCTTTGAATTATGGTGTTGGTGAGTATACCAGAAGAACTACCAAATCTGTCTTGGAAGAAGTACATCCAAAATGCTCCTTAGAAGTGAGGATGGCAAGACTTCGTATCATGTACTTTGGACATATTGTCAGGAGGGACCAGTCCCTGGAGAAGGACATCATGCTTGGTAAAAAGAGGGTCAGCATAAAAGAATAAGACCTTCAACGAGATGGACTGACACAGTAGCTGCAACTATGGGCTCAAACATAGCCAACAATTGTGAGAATGGCATAAGACCAGAAGTATTTCCTTCTGTTGTAGACAGTGTCACTATGAGTTGGAACAAACTCAACAGCACCTAACAACAGATATTGCAATAATGGAAAATAAATTAGCCGTATCTAGGATATGGAAATATCCCTTTGAAAAATAATATGAGAAGAGTCAAGTTGAAGAACTATGATTTGCTAATATATATTATCCCATATGCATATACATAAGCATAAAATTTATAAAATTACTTGAAGGCTACAAATACCTAACACTGGTTACATGTGAGTAATAAAATTGGGGTTGAAAGAGATTTCTCATTTTATACCTTTCTGTACTGTTTAATGTTTCTTATTTGTCTGTACTACTTTAATAAATTTCTTAAAGATTTGCTTAATAGCCAATAATAACCATATAATTAATTATTAAGCAAATACTATATGCCAGGCACTATGCTAAATCCTTCATATTATCACTCCTACTCCTTACAACAATTCTGTGAAGGAGATATTATTTCCTCTGTGGGTTAGAGAGTTTAAATCGTTCGCAACAAGACACACATTTAGGAAGTGATGAATTCTAGATTCAAACCCAGGTTCATTCATTTTCATAGCAGATGTTCTGCACACTCTTCAAACCATTGCATATTTGTGGTATGGACAAGCAGCATAGTCATCTCTGATTTCTATTCATTCACACTCCTTTCAAAATGTTATTATGGTTATAATTATCTTTGTTTGTTTCCATTCATTCAACTGATTACCAACTCTGAGCCTGTTCTGGGCTCTGAGGATGCAACAATGACCTGAACAGACAAACATCTCTCTCCTTATGGATTCTCCATTCTAGTGGGTACAGAGACAGGACCAAAACATAAGGCAAATGTAGAATATGCCCATTAGTGGTAAGTGATCTATAGCAAGCAAAGCAGAGAAGGGAGAAAAGGGGCAAAGGCTTGCAGAAGAGGGCCCATCAGGAAGGGGAACATTCTTTGAGTGCCTAGTAATTATCAGAACCTCAGCTAGGTGCTGTGCACAACTCACCTCATTTAGTCCTTATTAAAATAATTGCCATGGAGTCCATTCCAACTCATAGTGACCCTGTGTGCATCAGAGTAGAACTGTACTCCATGGGGTTTTCAATGGTGATTTTTTTGGAAGTAGATTGCCTGGCCTTTCTTCCAAGGCACCTCTGGATAGACTTGAACCTCCAGTCTTCGGTTGGTAGTGGAGGGCATTAACTGTTTGCACCACCCAGGGATTCCTAGTCCGTATTACCACCCTCTTATTTATTTATTTTTCCTCATTTTTGATTAAGAAAGTGAGTCATTTAACTCCTAATACTCAGTGCCTGGTAGCATCAAGATTCACACTCATGTCTGTCTGATTCCGTACCCTAAAAAAAGTCCCCAAAGAAGTGTGCCTAAGCTGACATTAGTGTGTTGAAAAATTTTGTCTGTCATTCTAAGAAATTTATTTAGTGTGATAGTGGATTTATGTAAGGCAAAGTGTACCCTTACATAAAACACAATTTTTCAAAATATGGTGGGTAGATACTCTTTTTAAAATGAAAACCTTGATTTCTTTACCCTGAAATGAATGCAGCATCTTTGTGCCTTATTGTTCAAGGTGTTTACTTTACCAAAAAGCCAAATGCAGGATTGAAGATTTTACTTAGCTGTGTGCTTTTCGGGTCTTATGTGCTAAGCTACTCAGGAACTGTCATCTATGGGATTGAACACTTAACAGCTGCCTCTGGGAGTGTAAATTTGATTCCTTAGACTGCTCCTGGGAGTGTGTGATATTTTATTCTCCAGAGAGAATCAGACGATTTGGATGGCAATAGGCTACTGATTAAAAAATGATCCAAGTAAGGTCAGTATCAACTTAGGCATCTATTTTGCAAGTATTTTTTTCTGAAATATATTTCTCTATTAGTGTCAATATTCTCATTATAATTTAACTATGCTTTCTATATGTTTAAAATATTATCTTTAAAATAGATCCTATCTGAAGTATTGTGTTGGTAAGCTATTTCTGAATTGCAGTATTTGAGTGTCTATGAGTGTGTGTGTGTGTGTGTGTGTGTGTGTGTGTGCATTAAGGTTGAGGAGAAAATATTTATAATTGAGCAGCTTAAATATAGTAAAAAAGATATACTTAATCAAAATATGAATTAAATAATCCTTTATACTACCTTTTAAATGATTCAGCAAAAATAAGGTCATAGATATAAAGAATTGCTTTTTAAGTTATCTGAAATCCCTGAAAGTTATTCTTTCAAAATGAAAAGTATAAATCATAATAAGATTTGCAAAAGGCTATTTCTATTTTATATTAAGTGGTCTGCAATTTGAAATAAAAACATTCCAATAAGTGTACCTAAAATATTTTATGACTTATCATTAATTTTAAAATAAATGTGTCAGCAAAAATACCCTGGAAAAAGAAAGCAATGCTTGAGGAAGGAGTACTGTGGGTTCCTTTCCAGTTCAATAGCACTGCTTACAAATGAAAGAATTCATTGTCTTCCCCACATATCCAGGAGAGACAGCACTAGCAATTCAATGATAAGGACTGGTTTAAATATGATCTAATGAACTAAATATAATTCTGCCCATTATTGTTAGGTTGCTTTATTTCAGGGTTGAGTTGGAGGCGTTTATCCAGCTGGCCTGTCTGAGAGATGACAGTTTAACCTGCTGAAGATTTTGCCTCTGTGATTCTGACAATTTCTTTGTAAGAATGGGGTCTTAACATTGAGGGTCTTTCTTTCCCAAAAACACAAGGTCTTCTGTTTTGTACAAATATAGAAATAACGATTTTCTTTTAAAGTGATTTAAGTGTATGCCTTAAATGGTCATCTTAAGTAGTAACTATTTAAATTGTTATTTAATAGTTGTATTTTTGTTGAAGAAGTTTAAGGGATTTGATTTCTTTTGTACAGGGATTTTTCAGTGCTCATAAAACTTCTGTAAAACATAAAATGATAAATAGTTAAGAAGTTCCTGTTAGAACAATAGGCTATTTCCTTTTTTTTTGGTTCATTTGTCGTCCTTGTTGATTGACAGAGTCTCCAACTGTTTTCAAAATTATTTGTCTCAAAGCACTTCAGATTAATACTATATAGAAAAGTGCATTTCATTTAAACTTCATGAGTTTTGTAAGCAAGAACATACTAGGGAAGTGAGACTATGACTATTCTCTCCCAATTTACCCTTTTCCCCTTTGCCCCACTTCAACATCTGGAATGATTGTGAGTAAAACAGAATATACATATTAGTTGGCAGCTCAGTAACTCAGTTCCTTTGACTCTCTGGCCTCTAATTTACTTGGATGGGGAAATAACCAAAAAAAAAAAAAGTCCTGCTGAGAATCTCAGATATGGATAATGGGTCCTTACCAGACCAAAAAACAGACTTTCATGAGTTTTATCAGTAGTGTGTGTGGGTTTCTTTTCTTCCTCCTTTTTTTTTTTTTCCTTCTTCCTCTGGCAACAAACCCCATACTGGGATCTGACGTTAAAGTATTTTTTTTAAAGCATATTTAAACTCTCACACACTTTATGTAATGAGGATTGCAGTGTAGGATTTTTCTACAGGATACCATTTGGTCCTACTAAGAATTTTCTGCTCAAATATTGGAGCAGTTGATTGAAAAATCCTCCTTGTCCTTTTGTAAGGTAAGTCATATGGTTTTTTTAATATAAAAAAAGACCAAGGGATTTTTTATCTCCCAAATGATGACGGATGACACTGCTATATAAGTACTCTAAGAAATTATACAAAAACAAAACTATTAACTGTTTTCTTAAGTCAGTAAGCTTTACTTAAAAATCAGGTTTGTGTTGTTTTCCAAATTATCAATCTTCCTATATAAAGTATTAAAACACTGTCCAGTGGCCAATGACATTTCACTTCTTGATGTTTAAAATCTTATGTTTATCTGTAAACATTTATTTGTTATAATCCAATTTGGATCATTGTAAAACTTACATTGTATACTTAGGCTGTTCGTTTATGATTTTTAATTTACAGTATGAATGAAGATCATTATAAATGAAGATCAATATAGTGAAATTTAGTTTTTATAGATGATCTGCCACACTTGTGTTAACATGTTTTCTAGTATGCAATTGCTAACTACTTATTTACAGAATCATTATCTTATTTAATTTTAATCTGCCCTGCATAATTTTTGGTGAGACTGACTTTGCTTATATGGTTAGTGCAATGTGTGTTTTGGATATGTTCTTATTAAGTATTTTTTTTAACTGAAACAAGTATATTTATAATTGCCACTGGGAATGGTAAAAAGAAAAAAAATAAAAATCAAACCCATTGCCTTTGAATTGATTCTGACTCATCGTGACCCTATAGGACAGAGTAGAACTGCCCCGTGAGGTTTCCAAGGAGCAGCTGGTGGATTCAAACTGCCGACCTTTTGGTTAGCAGCTAAGTTCTTAACCACTGTGTCACTGGGAATGGTAGATTATATTAATTCTAAATAAAAATCCTGGATTTAATTAATTAGTATAAACTAGTATAAAATTTGATAGCAGAATAAAAATAAACCAAAATTAATGTTTTTAGGTATTTAAGAAGCTTATTAATGATTTGGGGTATTTAAGGTTATTACAAACATCAGTAATTATTTTAAATGATGCTACTGAGTTTAAATAAAAAGTAAATCGTTCTGGAGAAATTAACTGAAAGGCTCAATTTAATTATAGTATGTGAATTTGTAAATAATGTAAATGGCATAAATTATCTAGAATAAAATTTCAAACGGTCTCTAGAATTATTAAGTAACATAAGATTGTTTTTAAAGATTTTAACATACTTTTCAATGTTTTTCTATGTGGTTCTAAGTCAGAAATATCTTTTGACTCAAAAAGAAAAGATTGATTTAAATATTGGTTCATAAGATAACAAAAATGGAATATTTTAAAATTTGTTTTATGGTCATAGTCCAGTGGGCTACTGTACTATATGAGAGAAAAAATATATAGGGATTTTTTTCATCCACCAGAAGAGTTATTTTACCAAAACAATGAATCAAATACACAGCCATCAGGTAACAGAATAGCCCAGGAGGAATGTTGTAATTACAATTGGGAGATCCTTGGACAGAGTGTACTCAGATTTCCGGAATTTACCTCGGAAGTTATAGTTACCGCCCTTATTTTTTACAGAAGTTTTTGGCCATGCATTTTTTTGCTTTTTCTTTTTCCCCTCAAGGAACTCATTCTGTAACAATTTTCTGGTTTAATTCTGACATGTTTTATTTCATTGCCCCAATATATGGCTAAAACTTTCAAGTAACAATGTTCTATGCTAATAGCTGCCTTTCCATTTGCCTGATATTCTAAGGTTCTAGAAAATCTCACCAGATTTTTTTTGTAATTTAAATGTTCTACAAATAATCATCTCTATTTATGTAAAATGTGCACACTTACTAAATTTTTTGAAATGACACTTTATTTAACTACCATGAAATACCATTTCACTGTTATGTTATGGTTTAATTTTCCTAATGAGATTTTATAATTTACCCTTTCTGCTTTGGCCCCCGTTCAGCATCTGGAACAATGATTGTGAATAAAACAGAATATATTAGTGGCAGCTCAATAATTCCCTTTGTCCCTCTGACCTCTGACTTACTTGGATGAGGAAATAACCAAAAAAAGAAAAGTGCTGCTGCAGTATTTCAGATACAAGTAATGGGTCTTTACCAGACCGTGTATTATATAGTTTAATTTTATTTAACACTTATAACCTTATTTTATGTGTCATGTACTCATGTCAGAGAAAACTGAGTCACAGAGAAACTATGATAAGATGGAGAATTGAACCTAGATCACCTTGACTTTAAAGCCCAGACCTTAACCACTGCAAAACTTATGGTATCTTTCTGTTTATAATAGAATTCTGGATGGAAAAAAAAATTGTATTTCTTGTCTAAGGTTCATAGATAATCCTATTTAAACCAATGTGACTCTAAGAGAATCATTTCAAAATTGTAGTAATCCTTGATTCATAAGCCTCCAAAATGTGGACTTATTTCTAGAAGGATTTGTAGTATAATATAAGAGCTGGAAATGCACATGTAAGTAAATCAAAGAATTGTGGTAACTTCAGGAAGATAAGATATTGGAGATTTCCCAATTCAAAGTTTTCGAAACTTCTCTGTATAGCCTTTGGGCTCTGTGGGGATATAACCCAGAGCCCAAGTGAGATGTGACTAAAAGGGAGAAGGGGCAATTTCTGCCCGTTTCTTTTACCAGAATAGCTTTTCTTTAAATAGTCTTTATATATTGGGATTGTGTGTAAAATTTCATTGAAAAGGAGAATTCTATCCCTAAAGAGGTGTCTGAAACACAAGAATCTAATGACTTTCTGTTTCCAGATGATGAAATAATCAGATTTAAATGATTGATTTGCACCTATTTAGGCTAGCATGGATTCAAATCCACATCTTTTTAATATCTAGGCAACCATGACTTCGTGAACACACATGGATATGGTGTAGGGTGAGAGTATGAAAAGAAATTTAAATTTTAAAAGGTAACATCTATCACTCATTTTCAACCTGTTGTTGACAACTCCACAAATTGGGTTGTTGGGAAGATGCAGTATTTGTTAGGTGGGGAGCATTTTTGTATTCCTACCCTGAATATGACTTGGTTCACAGTATGTAGAACACCAGCATGATATTCTCTATTTAGCAATAGTAGTGGCTGTTTAAAAAAAGTATGTTGCAATAACGTTTTAAGGTGCTTTACAATTGTGTTTTGCAAAAGAATGACAGTGTGTGGAAAGTAGAAGCATGTAATCTGATTTTCTTTCTTGAGGACAAGCAGAAGGAAAGCTTGTGGATAAAATAGAAATTTTAGATATCTGGTTATTAGTCAGAAAATGTCAGTCAAGTCATGACACTTGTTTATGGTACAAGTACCCTGGAACTCTGAAACTTCTTCAAGTTTAATAGTTCACATCCCAGGAAATTTTTACCTCTGGACCATGCCTTTTCTGGGTGGAGTTTCCCTGGGAACATAGCTTTATCCACACATGGGAATAATTATAGGTTGTCTGGGAATTTGCTCTGATGTCCTAGCCTATTGGACAGGCTTCTTATAGTTCAGCCTACCTCAGGGCTTGGTTAAAAAAAAAAAAAAAAAAAAAAAAAAAAAAACTCAGTCAATCAGTTTCTAGCAGGTTCCCAGCTAGTGCAAGGGCATAATGCTCAAAAGATCAGGCTAGAAACACCCTGTGGATTTGACGGCAAAGAAACAGAAAAAGTTCTATTCTTCCTCCTCCTTTCAAAGACAGCCCAAGGGAATAGAAGCCACTCACAAATTCTACTAAAGAAGTAAAATTTATAATCTATAAAGTGGATAGAAAACAACTGGTTTACCTGTATGATCAAGAAAGGTATGTGATTAGTGCCACTTTTAAACATGCTTTTTATTTTCCCTTTCTTTTTTATACAAGTCTCAATAATTTAGTTTTCTTTCCTGTGCTTGTGATTGTTCTTTGTCTTCCAAGTTTAAGTACTTTAAATAGGCAGTAAATTTTTACAGATATCAACTTCTTATAAAGGACAAATAATTTGTTAAAAATAAAATTTTTCACAAAATTAGCAAGGAAAATATATTACCTATTTTAATATGTAAGGATCCATGTTATATAAGAAAACCAATACATAAATTTTGCATATTCTAACAAGCTAAATTAAAGAGAAGAGTAGAGACAAACTACACTTTTTCTTTGAAGGAAACATGGGTAGAAAAGTTGTTGAGTAGAATGTATTGTGTAACCTGAACTTTTCTCTTAAGGCACTCTGTGCATGTCTCACGCAATGTGTTTGGCTCTCCTTTACCTCCGGTGAATAAAGCTAATTATAATTTTGTAGTATGCAACATAAGGATAAAGTGTGATTATAATAGCAATACTTAATTACTCATGGTGACAAGGCATTGAAAGATAATAAATGAACCGAAGTAATATCAAATAATCTTACCTCATCTTAGCAAAATATGTTAGAAACTTATATCAAGATAATAAAAATGAATCACCCAGTTGTAAATTTAAACAAGTAGACAAGATCAATTTCTTTCTCAAAAATATCAGACCATGGATGAAGTAATGTTAAATTAGTACTTGTAACTTTGCTTATATATAAAATGTAGACCAACATTAGACTAGTAACTTTCCAACCATATGATTCAACAGAATAAATTACTCGACACTTTTATTTTCTGATGAACTTGACTTTGACTTAACAGCAGTGGGATGTGTGTACTATCTTACTTCAATATTAAGTTCAAAGCAGAGACTAGACAGTACCCAGGGCTCTTTATTGCTCAGTAGATGTCATAATAATGTGCTTTCAGGTTAGAGAGGGAGGCATTGGAAAACGTGCAACTCCCGTGGTTCTCCAGTGCACATTCTCAGGACTCTCTGCCCCTTGCAGTAACTCTTTCCTGTAGTACATGGAGCTGCTTAAATAAATGACACAAATTCTGGAAAAAGATAAATGCACCACTAGGTTGTGATAGGTGGAACCCTGGTGGCCCAGTGGTTAAGTGTTATGGCTGCTAACCAACAGGTAGGGAGTTCAAATCCACCAGCCGCTCCTTAGAAACCGAATGGGGCAGTTCTACTCGTCATATAGGCTCATTGTAAATCGGAATTGACTCGATGGCAACAGGTTTGGTTTTTGGTTTAGCTTGTGACACAGAGTCTGGAAAGGGACCAATATATACACATATAGCTATTTTAAAAGCAATAGAGTTATCATTTTTTAATCATTTTATGTCCCATCTGTTTTTAGAGTGACAGATGACATTAATATTGACTTTTTATTGAAGATTATGTAGAACATACAATAACTTTCCAAAATAGATCAGAATTAACCTTAGAGTTGTATCTTTTTTGCATAGATTCATTAAAAGACTGAAATTTGACACTGGGTATAAGCTGCCTCTTCTTCGAAACACTGCCCAGTCCTGTGCCAATCCTCACAGTTGTTGCTATCTTTGAGCCCATCATTACATCCACTGTGTCAGTCCATCTCATTGCGGATCTTTCTTTTTTTTTTGTTGACCCTCTACTTTACCAACCATGATGTCCTTCTTCAAGGACTAGTCCCTCCTGATAACATGTCTGGAGTAAGTGAGACAAAGTCTCACTATCCTTGCTTCTAAAGAACATTTTGACTGTACTTCTTCCAAGATAGATTTGTTCATTCTTCTGGCAGTCCATGGTATATTCAGTATTCTTCACCAACACCATAATTCAAATGCATCAATTCTTTGGTCTTCCTTACTTATTGTCCAGCTTTGGCATGAGGTGATTGAAAATACCATGGCTTGGGTCAGGCGCACCTTAGTCCTCAAAGTGACATCTTTGCTTTTTAATGCTTTAAAGAGGTCTTTTGCAGCAGATGTGCTCAATGCAATAAGTTGTTTAATTTCTTGACTGCTGCTCCCATGGGCATTGATTATAGATCCAAGTAAAATTAAATGCTTGACAACTACAATATTTTCTCCGTTTATCATGATGTTACTTGTTGGATTTGCTGCAAGTATATTTGTTTTCTTTATGTTAAGGTGTAATTCATACTAAAGGCTGTAGTCTATGATTTTCATAAGCAAGTACTTCAAGTCCTCTTCACTTTTAGCAAGCAAGGTTGTGTCATTTGCATATTGTAGGTTATTAATAAGTTTTCCTCCAATCCTGATGCGCTGTTCTTCATATAGTCTAGCTTCTCTGATTATTTGCTCAGCATATAGATTGAATAGGTATGGTGAAAGGATACAACCCTGACACACACCTTTCCTGACTTTAAACCACGCAGTGTTCCCTTGTTCTGTTTGAACAACTGCCTCTTGATCTATACAGGTTCCTCATGAGCACAGTTAAGTGTTCTTGAATTCCCATTCTTTGCAATATTATCCATAATTTGTTATGATCCACACAGTCGAATGCCTTTGCATAGTCAATAAAACACAGGTAAACATCTTTCTGGTATTCTCTGCTCTCAGCCAAGATCCATCGGACATCATCAATGATATCCCTCGTTCCACGTTCTCTTCTGATTCTGGCTTGAATTTCTGGGAGTTCCTTGTCATATACTGCTGCAATCACTTTTGATTTATCTTCAGCAAAATTTTACTTGCATGTGGTATTAACGATATTGTTTAATAATTTCTGCATTTGGTTGGATCACTTTTCTTTGGAATAGGCATAAATATGGATCTCGTACAGTTGGTTGGCCAGGTAGCTACCTTCCAAATTTCTTGGCATAGATGAGTTAACGCTTCCAGCATTGCATTCATTTGCTGAATCATTTCAGTTGGTATTCTGCCGATTCCTGGAGGCTTGTTTTTTTGCCAATGCCTTCAGTGCAGCTTGGACTTCTTCCTTCATACCATCCATTCTTGATCATATGCTACCCACCTGAAATGGTTGAATGTTGATCAGTTCTTTTTGGTATAGTGACTCTGTGTATTCCTTCCATCTTCTTTTGTTGCTTCCTGCATCATTCAATTTTTTTGCCGATAGAATCCTTCAGTATTGCAACTTGAGGCTTGCATATTTTGTTCACGTCTTTCAGCTTGAGAAATGCTGAGTGTGTTCTTCCCTTTTGGTTTTCTAACTCCAGGTTTTTGCAGATTTCATTATAATACTTTACTTTGTCTTCTCAAGCTGCCCTTTGAAATCTTCAGTTCAGCTTCATCATTTCTTCTGTTCACTTTATCTGCTCTGCTTTCAAGAGCAGGTTTCAGTCTCTTCTGACATCCGTTTTGGTCTTTTCTTTCTTTCCTATCTTTTTAATGATCTTTTGCTTTCTTCCTGTATAATGTCCTTGATGACATCCCACAACTCGTCTGATCTTTGCTCATTAGTGTTCAGTGAATCAAATCTGTTCTTAAGATGGTATCTAAATGCAGGTGGGATATACTCAAGGTCATACTTTGGCTCTTGTGGACTTGTTTTAATTTCCTTCAGCTTGCAACTTGAACTGTCTGATGATATTGACCTTCTCCATCATCTCTTTCCACAGATCTAGTCAATTTGATTCTCTGTGTATTCCGTCTGACAAGGTCTACATGAATAGTCGCCATTTATGTTGTTGAAGAAAGGTATTTGCAATGAATAAGTCATTGGTCTTACAAAAATTTATTACGTGATTACCAGCATCGTTTCTATCACCAAGGCCATCTTTTCCAACTACCAATTCTTCTTTGTTTGTTATGTTTGCTTTCCCATCACCAGTAATTATCAGTGCATCTTTGATCAATTTCAGACTGCAGAAGTTGGTAAGAATCTTCAATTTCTTCATCTTTGGCATTAATGGTTGATGCTGTAATCATAGTCACTCTGCCTTCTATGTAAGGTCTTGTATGCAAGAACTTGAATGAATAAGGGATTCAGTTACTTGAATTAAAAAATACTGATGTTGAATTCAAATTCACATAAAAAGACCAGACTTAACAGTCTGACAGAGATTGCGAGAACCGCTGAAACTATGGCCCCTGGACGTTCTGTTAATCCAGAACTGAAATCATTCCTGAAACTCACTCTTCAGACAAAGATTAGACAGGACTATAAAACAAAAAACAATACATTCAAGGAACATGCTTCTTAGTTCATTCAGGTATTTGAAACCAGTTGGGCAGCTCCTATCCAAAAGCGGGATGAGAAAACAAGAAGAGACAGGAACTTGTCAAATGAACACAGGAACCCGAGGTGGAAAGGGGGAGTGTGCTGCCACATTGTGGGGACTGCAACCAATGTCACAAAACAATATGTGTATAAAGTTTTGAATGAGAAATTAACTTGAGCTGTAAACCTTCACCTAAAGCACAATTAAAAAGAAACAAAACAAACTACTGATGTCATTTTAGCATCCCATTTTAAAATGAGGAAATTGAGGTATATTCAGGTTAAGTGACTTGCCTGCCAATGGTCACATGGCAAGAGAGTGGCAGATAAGTCTTTGGTTCACTCTCAAATCTGGATTACATTTGGTTGGATTCCATATTTTTATTGTTATCTGAAGTATAACTTTAAGATTAAGGTGTGGGGGTCTCTGAAATGGACATTCATTAAAGTATTACATAATAAACTATCCTGAACATGACTATTGGTTCACAATATATAGAACACCAGAATGATATTCCCTATTTAGCAGTAGTAGTAGTTGTTTAAAAGTGTATGTTACCAGAAAATATTAAGGTGCTTTACAATTACATTTTGCAAGGGAAATTCTATTTTATAATATGCAGTTCTCTAGCTGCTTTGTCAGCCTAAAAGTACTTCTTCCACTGCAGTGTGGCAACCCTGACCAAAGCCATAGAAGGTAGCATATGTTAGATGATTTCAGAGGACAGGGAAAGCTATTCTTCCCACTCCACCCCAAACTATTAATGAAAAGCCAACCCCACTTGCCCAGTGATACATGAAAGTCCACAAGAAAAGCAAGTAATTTGTTTAGGTTTATGTGGGTTTTTTTTTTACATTAAAAAAAGTGAGACTAGTGAAATAAGTTTGTTAGTCACCTGGGCCTCAGTGTAAATGAGTTTATTGCCTCCTGTGTTTTATAGTGGAAGCATCCTAGATATAAGGAAGTAGGTAAAGAGAAATCCCAATGGGTAAGAAAGCATACAAAAAATAAATAAAATTGCTGAGGTTAAATTTTGTAACATTCATTTTTCTCCATTTGGAAGAATAATCTTATTTTTTATGTTAACATTGTTTTCTTAGCTGTGCATATAATACTTTTGAAAAACTAGGTGGCTCCTCAATTATAAATAAACTCATTGGAATGATATTTCTGTTGCAACAAAACTAGAAGGGACAAATATATTTTGGATGCCATATCAAAATATATTTTATATTATTACTCTTACAGTTTTCACAGAAATATTCTGGTGTGCCTCTTTTTCACCCATAGCATTCATTCTCTTGACATCTGTGCTTTTCTTGGCTGTGGACATTTTGAAGTAGGAAATATTTGTTTATAAGCTATAAAGCACATTATGAGCATTTACCAATGTCAGGTCAACCCCATTTAAAAAAAGTGTTGTTATAACCAAAGTAGCTCAAATGAGTGTACTTTCAAGTGTTGGTCAGAAGTAATAAATTCTCATCAATTTTATTACAGCAGAAACCACTCATTCCATAAATTGTTTTCTTTATGTAATAAACACACACTATATAAAGATACCAAACATGAGGACTGACTAGGTGAAACACATACTAGCACAAGCAGGTTCCTTTTGACAGTTGTCATGAATTGACTGCACATGTCAAAATGGACGATGCACTGTTACAGTTTACTATTTAAACAAAAACCTTTGACACTAGTAAGAAAACTGCCTAGCATTAAAACTGCTCATTTTCTACATTTTCTTCAAATGCCGTACACCTCTGGCATATCCAAAATCAAGTATTAACAATGAAATTGACATTAAAGCATAGTTTTTAAAAATAGTTCATTGTTCTGAACGATGTTTATAAAATGTAGATACAATTCGGACGTGAACTTTGTATTCACGATACTGAGATTTTCTTTTATCAATGATTATAATTAGGTTAACAATAGAGACAGCTAATTTTATGATAGTGCATTTCCCCAATTTTCCCCTGCTTTTTCTTTTAACAGGTGTTTTACAAACGATTAGAAGAACTGATTTTTTCTGAGAATCATTGTCTGCGAAATTGATATCTTGCTATTTAGTCCTAAAGAAGGTATAGTAAAGAAAATGCCTGTTAGCATACTTGCTTAGCATTTAGACTGAGAAGACGTCAGTCAGTCCACCCATGTCTGATTTGCAGTAAACCTCCAGTCAGAGTGTGGTCGACTGTGTTTGGGAGGAGAGCCCAGATAGAGGGTGAAGATGCAGCTAGGCATGTAAGGCTGAGAGGAAGTGATATAAGGGTGCGAGTACAAGCACACATGGTTCTACTTAGAGGAGATTTCAACATGTTAATCATCCATATAAAGAAAGTTCAGAAGAGAGAATTGTAAAGAAGTACTCTATATGGCAATATATACTATTTCTGCCACTGCTACATAATTAAAAGTAAGAAAGGGGAACAGGATCTAGAAAGTCACTTTGCTAAAACAAAAAGGAAAGCATTTGTTTATTTAGAACTGTCAAAATAATCTTTTAGTTGTGTGTTTTCTTTGTACTCCGATCTTTTCGTACTGATATTTAGCTTCTGTTTTATGATCTCTTTCTCTTTCTACTGATAGAACCAGACCTCTTGGAAACCACTTTAATCAGACCTAAGAGTTTGAGAGAAGCAGGTGCTGAACCTTAATTTGTCCCCTGAACAAGAAAAATGGGCTGTGATCGAAACTGCGGGCTCATCGCTGGGGCTGTCATTGGCGCAGTCCTGGCTGTGTTTGGAGGTATCCTAATGCCAGTTGGAGATATGATTATTGAGAAGAAAATTAAAAAGGTACAAGTTGCCTAAAAGATATATCTTGTTATTCGGATTCATTCTGCTGTCTCTGTTTTACTTTTAGTTCGCATTTTGCATTTCATGATGATTTGTAATTTTTTATCAACCGCTGCAAGTCTAAATGGTAGAGAAGTGAGCACCCATGAAATGTACAAGTAGAATGTACATTTAACAAGAATACATTGATATCTTAAGTATAAATATCTAAATTCTGGGGGAAAAAACTATTTATAGGTATATATATTAGTACAAATAATAGCTTTTTATTATGTCCAAGGAGTAGATTGATGTCGTTTTCAGTAAGAAGTATTTTGTGAGGGTACATTTATAAAAATAGTAGCAGTTTGGCTAATACTGAAGAAAAGTAAAATCATATTAAATATGTATATAAAATTTAAGCATCATTGTCATGTTTAATATTGGTAAAACCGGTAAACTTTTTTTTTGTTTAGTAAAAACTGCTTTTTATTAATTGTAATAATCTATGATTGTCTCATGAATGTTTCCTATTTATGAAGCTTTATATTTGTCTCTTAGAAAATAAATTAGGACAACCCAGTAACATGCTACAAATTGACTATAGTTTTAAATAAAATTAGATTGATTCAATGTATATGCTTTGCATAACAAACTAGACTCCATCTCCTACCCCAGTTCCTGATTAGCTTCACACTCTGTCGCTAGAAACTTTTATTGATGAGGAGGCGGAAGAATAGCATAAGGGGAGGCAGATCTGCTAAAGTCATAAACCAAGGATGGCAAATTCAAATGGCTTCAGGAGTTTTGCGGGCAGTTTAAAAAAAAAAAGAAAAAAAAAAATGTGAGGCTGCCAAAAACAAGGCAAAAGGAAGAATAGGGACTATGGTGAACTTGAGAGTGTGTACCTTGCCCAAAGGCACGTAGGTTCATTGCTTAAAGCATAATGCTGGCCATATAAAACATATCTGAGTGCTAGCTTCAATGCTTAGCCTGGTTAGGATGTCAGTGGCCTAGACAAAGTGTTAGTAAGCACTCTCCACAATGGAGAATAATAAGAAGTAACTTGTAAAATGGGTTAGACCTGTCACTGTCTGTGACTGCTAAGACCCTTATCTGTCTTCTCCATTCATCTATGCTTGACATCTCGCTCTTACTAGGAATATAAACATATACCATTTTATTTCACTGGAACATAGACTTAATTGACAAACTGGTTTGCAGAATCAGTTTCAAATCTAGTTACTCATGACAAGAAGTTACTATTTTCTGATGTTTCTTTCCTTAGCTAAAAATTTTAAAATTAAAAGAAAATCTTCATGCTGTACTATTATTGCTTTTGTCTTAGGGTATTTTATAGTAATAATTCCTATGTGTGCATACTGTATTTGTTCAATAATAACATAGTCATTGCCATCTCTCCTATTGCTAACAGACTGCAGATCATTAGTCTCCTGTGTTTAACTGAGAAAAAATATTATTATGAATTGAATGGCATCCCTGCCTTGGCATTTCCAGTTTTCTTGATATTAATTTTTGATATAGGTCAATAGAGACAGGTGGTGGTGAGGTTGAGCTTATCTAACAGTGTGAGATGAAATTATAGTTGCTCCAACACCCTCCTGTCTCTATAAACTGTGATTCTCACCTGTATCTTCTACAGAGAGCAAACAGGATCAGTATCATTGTTAACCCACATGCTATAACTTATTTATTAGGAAAGTCCCTTGAATAGAAGAGCAATCATAATGTCCCAGTGTACAGCATTTTAGACTATTTTTTTCTGATATATAACCAATGATCAATAGCTGAGTATTGATCATCCAACTTTTCCTTCTCTTCAACAAAATTAGTAAGTATAGACTCTGTTAGGTGGCATGCTAGATGCTAAAATTTGTTTTAATTATTTAATATTTCCCTCTCAGTTCATAATACTTAATCATGAGAAAATAAGAGTTTTGTGACATCAAAATGTGATTTTATATAGAGACTGAAAGAGAGAAAAATAATTTTTTTTATCTGAATAAGTGTAAAATTTAACTAGGGATTAAACAGATCATAAAAAATATAGAGATGTGAAATTCTAGAATTGTAGACTATATAGCAGGGAAAAATAAATGCTATTTAGAAAAAGAACTGTTGCATAGCATTGAAGAAACTTTAGGAAGAAGGTAAGACCTGAGCTGGACTTTGAAGAAGTGTAAAATTTTTTTTTAATTTTATTTTATTGTTGTACTTTAAGTGAAAGTTTACAATTCAAGTTAGTCTCTCATACAAAAATTTATACATACATTGTTATGTGACCCTAATTGCTCTCTCTGTACTGTGACGGCACCTTCCTCCTTTCCACCCCTGATTTCCTGTGTCTATTCAACCAGCTTCTGACCCTCTCTGCCTTCTCATCTCACCTCCAAAGTGTAAAATTTTTGAAAGGCCGAAGAGTATTGATTGTAGTGAAAGCATCAAATAACTGATTAATATTAGGAAAAAAAGTTGTGGAAATGCGATTAAATGCTGTGAAGAGGGAAGAAAGAAGATAGAGAATGTGGCAAGAATACTGGATTAATAGGAGAGGTGATCTTTCTAGAAAAGTAATGTGGGGTTAGATTTAGGAAGCTTTGAACATCAGGCAGAAGAAACTTTAATTGATGATGATAGGGAATATTAGCTCGCATATGTTTTTCCGTAGCTATGAGACATAACAAAACCCACATTTACAGATTAGTATCATCAAATAACCAGCATTGTCTTAGTGCTTACTAAGAGCTTCATATATACTAATTCATTTAATCATCACAAACACCTATGAGTATGAGTACTATTAATTTACCCATTTTATAAGCACAAGATGTTAAATCAACTTGCCGACTCCCCTAGCCAGTAGGAGAGGGAATCAGTTTCCAAAATTAGACAAACCAAAGTCAGAGACTAGATGATAACACAGCCTCGCACACTATGCTTCTCTAATAGAAAGAGTTGGAAAGTGAAAAGACTAAAGATGGGGAAACCAAAAAAACTGTGAGTCATATGACCACATTCAATGAAGATTTAAGACCTCATAAAAAGGTCTTTGCATAATCTGCACATTATATAACAAGACGTAATCCTGACTACTGTGGTGGAGTAGGGAGAAAGCAATAAAGCGAGCATACAGAGGAAGAACTGCTGGATGATGAAAAGTAATGGCAGTTTGGATAGAGGAACTAAAGAAGAAGAAAGATAAGAATAAAAATAACTAACTGTAAGATGTCCAGTTGGGTTATTGATAGAAATGTTTACCTCAGGAGAGTGAAACGCAGAAAGTTTTGTAAGTAGTTTGATATGAACATCAGTCTGCATTTCAAAGGTCAGGGCTTGCAGATAAAACTAGGTGGTAGATTTGTTTTTTAGAGAGTTTGAATGTAGAGAGAAAAGAGCAGAGGAGTTACTGTAGGATTTATTCATAATTTAGATGGTAGGAAAAAAAGAAACAATTTTGTAGGAAGAAATACAAATAAACATGTAACTGCTTAGAAGTTAGTAGCAGGCCATCACGCAAAGAAATTGAGAATAAAATATTCTCAAACAGATGAAGGTTTTTCATTTATGAAATACAGAGTTGGAGTCCTATGGTACATCCCAGTTCTAAAAGATGGTACACTTAAACTACCATTTGAAATGGTCTAAAATCCCCCAGAAATTTTATTTTTAACAATTTTTTTTTTGCTGTTTATTTCCAAGAGATGAATTCTATGGGCTTCATAATTTTCATAATGGATTATAGCTGAAATCTTTCTTACCAGTAGTTTTGACCACAGTTCCTAATAGATTTGTGTGGAGCCAGTAGGTTTATGCAATCTTGTTAAATAGACTAAAAATCAGGGGCCTGAAGTGTCACTAATTTAGAAACTGTCAAAGCACTTTTATTAAAGGTCCAAGTTCTGCCACCATTTACATAAGTTAATTTATCATGTAACGTTGGTGACATCACTTAAGTAAAATTTTTAGTGAATAACAGAGGTAATTTTAAACAAATTTCAGTTTTATTTTCCGATGGTATTAACTATAAACACCAAAAAGGGAATTAAAATTTCTTTTTTTTCCCCTATTTATAGACTAATGTCCAATTATACCATCATTTCCTTTCCTTGTTCTTGAAAATAGTCCTGTACTAATTTCTAAGAAATGTTTTCAGATAAAATAAAGCTAAGGTAAATTGAAACAATAATTATTTATTTTTATTAAAATGACTAGACTTTTCAATCAATAATCCATATTTTAATAACATGCTTATATTATTTCTAGGTATGATAAAATAATTTGTACTTTTTATAGTACATAAAAAACTCAAAAAGAAATGCCTGAAGTATTATTTATTAAAGGTGGTAAAATTTGCTTATATTGAGAAGTATGAGATGAAAACATGAAACACTTCAAAACAATATTAAATTAAAATGGTAGTAAAAATTGATTAAAAACATTACCAGTATTTGCATATTATTGCAATAATATATGTCACTTTAAAACAATGTTTCAAGAAATAGCAGGTTCGTGTATATATAATTTTCTTCTTCCAGCCCAATTTAATATCAGCGTAGTTTATCTCTCATGCAAAATACAAAATCTCCCATTTTAGGTTTTTATATGAATTCTTGGAGTCTAATTTCCTGGGTGTGAGAAGCATATTAAAGTTTACTACTCCAATCTGTTTTACTAAATTTTATTCTGGTTTTTAACTGATGGCTTGGTAATCTGAGACTAAAGTTAGTTTTCTGCCTCTCAGAGCAACTATTGCTAAGGTACTAATTCATTCTCTCTCTCTCTCATTCTCATTCACTAAGAACACGCATGTGTAAACACATGAGGAAAATTTTGAACATAGCAAAATCGTTCTGTTTAGGACCAGTTCTGAGAGAATTGTGGTGGAAGTGGGGAGGAGAAGGAATGGAGGCTATTTTCAATATATTGTCAAAACTCTATGCTTCTGCTTTTTAAGGAAGTTTTTATTTTTCCGGAGCGAACATAAATATAAAAATGACTGAATAGTAGAAAAAGAAGTGTCATATGATATTGCACGAGTAATTGCTATATGACTGTTTTAAGCAGTAAATACTATGAACTAAGCAGTTAGAGATCTGGCAAGCAAAAGATAATAGCATTCTCCCTTTAAAGAAAAAACGGTATTTGCATAGCAATAGTACCTAACATTTGTTGAATACCTACTATGTGCTAACACTGTTCTAAGGGTTTGCCTTTATTAATTGCATAACAACCTATGAGAATATATTCATTAAACCATATAAAATTGCCAATATTCAACATTTTTGACTTTCAGAAATACTAATTTCAAATGGTTCAACCTAATGCTATTATTTTATCCCCATTTTACAGATGAGGAAGTGAGGCACAAAGAAATAATCTTCCCAAATACAAATAGTTAGCAAGTGACGGAACTGAGGTTCAAATTCATTGCATCCAGTTTTGTTGTTAACCACTTCACCCTGTGTTTTCAGGGAAGAAGCCACTGCACTTGCTTAGGGAGGGAGTAGGGTCAGGGAATAGAACTCGCAGATTAAAATGTGCTACACATGATTCTGTCTCTTGTACTTTATAACGTTCTTGAGAAATGGGGCAGTATCATGTCTGCATTTGTACTCTGCCTATCCTACACATTTTAATAATTACACTAAAGTTGCCAGTCATGTAGATGAATACTGTTCTCAGTAATCAAGTGCGCATGTGACCGACTATATAGCAATTACTATCCCAAACATCTGCTTTCAGGTTAAACCAGGAGAACAGGAGTTTCAAGGTTGATGGCTTTCAATCCAGCTGGAGATCATACTGTGTGAGAGTCAGTAGGTTAAGATCCAGCCTCTGCTGGGATTGTGTAGTCAGGAAGAGATACTGATACACACATCAGACAAGTGAGGAGATCTTAAATTATATTACTTTCTCTGTGCACATAATTATCAGCCCTGTACTCCAAATTTAGTGAAAGATTTGCAAAACAGGGTAGATAGTCCGAATCTAAATTAAAATCAAGCCCTTTTAAATTGGCAAAGGACATAAAATCTCTTTCACCTTTTAAAATCAGAGGAACTTGTGACATATTTAGTCATGGCACTGAAGGAGTGGCTATAAAATTTTCTAGTACATATAGTGGTATTAGCGTCAGAAAAATTGCATTCCTATTTTGACTACATTTTTCTGTCTGTCCCTGAGCAAATCATGGTGCCATGGAAACAATACAAGGTGGGAGTCAAAGGACCTGCCTTCTCCATAAAAACAAATAAACAAACAAAAAACCATTGCCATGGAATTGACTCCTACTCACAGGGGCCCTATAGGACAGAGTAGAACGTCCCTCTTGGGTTTCCAAGGCTCTGAGCTTTATGGAAGCAGACTGCCACATCTTTCCTTTCTCCTGTGAAGCAGCTGTTGGGTTTGAACTTCCGACCTTTTGGTTAGCAGCTAAGCACTCTAACCTTTGTGCCACCAGGGCTCCTGCCTTCTCCATATCAGCTATAAATTGTCTTGTAACATTGAATCAGACATTTATTTTCTCTAGGATCCATTTTTACCTCTGAAAAAAATGAATGAGATTAAATGGTGCTAACTCTAACAGTTCATAATTTTAATTCAATTTATTCATTTCAATATTTTTATATTTCAACTTTTCCATTTGTTAAAATGTCTCCAGATAAAAAAATAAGTCAAAGTGACCTTGATCTTTAAAAAAAAAGTATGATACATTTGCATTGTCTTTTGCTATTTAGATGCACAGACATGAGAGTTAGTAGATATTCTGTCTGCTAAGCACAAACTGTTACAGTTCTTTTTTAATTCCATAAGAAGTTACTGAGTTCCTTTTATTAAGAACTAATATACAATATGTGCCTTGAGAGGTACATACATGATAAATAATAGAGGCCTTAACATGCTTATAGTGTCAGAGTATTATTGTGTGGTATGTGTGTATATTCATGTGTATTTTCCCTCTTTAAAATCCCTTTAAAGGATAAATTAACATAGTTTTCAGCTTCAACAGCCTCATTAAAAAGAGGAGTATAAGGGAATTTTACATTTAGAAGAATAGCCATAATACTTGAATTGTCTAAATGGAACTTTGCCTTAATATTGGGCTTGTTAATGTGGAAGTAAGATTTTCGGGAGCAAATAAAAAATGGTTCAATGACAGTTGGCTGTAAAAAAGCAATAGAGATTCTGTCATCACTTTAGCAACTCCAGTTTATCCAGTGTAAATGGATTGCAACAGCACAGAGTTTCATTATTGCATTATAATTTGGCACCTAGTTCTAGAAGCAATTCCCTTAAACTCAGCATTAAGCAATAAGTAAAATATCCTGAAGATGTGAAACTTAATTTGACTTGTACCAACAAAGTGCAGAGGGTGAAGGAGGGTGGCAGGAAAGAAAACGCAGCACTAGTATGGTATAAAAGAGTACTAGTCTATAAGGGTCAAAGACTAGATTCTCATCATGATTCTGCTACTGTTTGCTTGTGTTACCCCTGAACTAGGCACCTGGTTTCTCAGAGCCTCTGTGTCTTATACTAGAAAGTGTGATAATGTTCAATGTTCTTTCCTGATACATCATTCTGTGAATTGATGCTTCCAGGTGAAGGAAACAAAGAGTTCACCTTGTTTTTGTATTCATGGGTCACTTTAGGTTCATTTTCTGTGAAATAGTTTTCTTCCTTTTTCCTCTAGCACACTAAGATAACTTGGAGCTCTCCATCTTGGGCATTCTTCCCAGGGTATTTAGTAGGAAATGCTGCCTAGTACAAAATCATCTTTGTTTTCACTAGTTACTATAGCTTCACAGGCTCCCAATTCAGAGAATAAAGCAGTGGAAGGAAACTGTGAGAGCATCTGTGATAATTCTCTCGTATCATCACTAATGAAATTGACCCAGAGGAGTCTGGTGACTTTCTACTCTGTCCTACAGCTCCTAAATCTAGAAGCAAGTTTTCTAATCTAGGATTTTCTGATTCTGTCACTGATTTTTTTTTTCCTGCTTATCCATCTTTAGTACAAGGGGCGTCAGTGATTTTTAGTGGATTCCACAAAGTGATAATAGGACAACTTTCCTTATTTTGTCTTTCTCTTAAAAATAGTAGCACAATGTGATAGAATTAGAATGGTAATTTTTGAAAACATGTATTATTAGGGTACTGCAAATAAATTGACGGGTATAAAAGCCATATTCAGCAAAATTTTGAAGGGAAAAGTCAAATTGTATTTTTCATGCAAAAGCGTTTATTTTCTTAATTTAATAAATGTGAGGCAACATCCCCTAAATTGTCCAACCTTTGAAGAAAAGGGAAAAGCTTCCAATACCCTAGATTTTTCTCTGTTTTTCTGCCTCACCTGATCATTCCAACTCACTTAGGGACAGAAGAGAATTTAATATTCAACCCGATAAGAACTTTTGGGAACAGCTTTAATAAAATTTACTTAACAAATGTAGTTACCAACTGTTGAAATATTGACATAGGGTCACTCTAAAACTTGCTAATGGTTTGTCTTAGTAAATCAACAGACATGTCTGCAATTATTATAGACTTATTCTTTATTGCATAAGGTTAACTAAAATATGTTCCTACAATAATTTGTTGAAAACATTTCTGGCGCAAGTGTGTGGCAAGGTTGCAAAGCTTTTTATGAAGAAGATACCTGAGCTTGGCCCTTTTATTTTGGCTAACTGAAGGTTATAAACAAACTCTCAGAAATGCCTGTATTTACTACAGAGAAATAATCCAGACTTTGTTTTCTTTTTCATAGGAAGCTGTTCTTGAAGAAGGTACAATTGCTTTTAAAAATTGGGTTAAAACAGGCACTGAAGTTTACAGACAGTTTTGGATCTTTGATGTGCAAAATCCAGAGGAAGTGGTAGTTAACAGCAGCAACATTAAGGTTAAGCAAAGAGGTCCTTACACATACAGGTGAGTGAGTCCCCACAGCTAAGAGGCACTCTTTTCTTGACTACGTGTATTTCTGCAAATGCTTCCGTTTGATGACTGCCATTTTACTGGAATGTACTTACCATTATATTGCCTATAATATATATTAAGGAGCTCTGGTGGTACAGTGGTTAAGAGCTCGGCTGCTACCCAAAAGGCTGGTAGTTTGAATCCACCAGCTGCTCCTTGGAAACCCTATGGAGCAGTTCTACTCTGTCACCATAAGTCTGCATGGACTCACGGCAACGAGTTTTTTTTTTTTTAAGTGTACATTAAAATGATTTTTCCTACCTGCGTAGAATCCTGATTTAAAGATTAAATTATTATAAGTTGTTTCATATTTTGAATTAATTAATAGCATTATATGTATATGTGTGTGTACATTATATGGAGCCCTGGTGGTACAGTGGTTAAGAGCTCGGCTGCTAACCAAAAAAAGTCGGCAGTTCAAATCCACCAGCCGCTCCCTGGAAACCCTATGGGGCAGTTCTGCTCTGTTCTGTAAGGTCGCTAGAGTCAAAATCGACTCGACAGTAACGGGTTTGGTTTTTTTGTTTTATGTATCTATCTATATATGTATGTATGAATCTATCTATGAACTAAAGGTAGAGTTAATTATCCACATATTCATTGTCAGTGGACAATGTATAGAAAAGGAATATGAATTTTATTATAAATCTACCAGCATCAAATAACTGTCTGACTTTTAAGAAGTAACAGATTTTTTCACTTGTGGCATATGTTGCCACATATCCATGACTTTGCCAAAGAAGGCTTGGTCTTCACTGTTACAAAAAAAGTCATACCTTGGCACATATTTTAATTTTTTTATGGTGTTGTATTTCTTAAGTTATTAGCAAAGCCTATGTGAACATCTTGTTCTAAAAGAATATTGCAGCTGTGATCTGTGCCTATGAAAATTTAGAATTTAGATGACAGACTAAGCATAATTGTTCAAAACTCATAACCTGAGACAAGTGAATAATTAGAAGGAAAGACAAGGTTTACTCAAATTGGAGACCTCATCTTTTGTTTTGTTGTTTGTTTAGAGAGGATTTATGTATTTCACTTATAAGAACATTATTTGTGAGATGGGGAAATATATGTATATGTATATATATATATACACATACACATACATATACATGCATGTGTGTATGTATATATATAGCCCTGGTAGTGCAGTGGTTAAGAGTTCAGCTGCTAACCAAAAAGGTCAGCAGTTCAAATCTACCAGCTGCTCCTTGGAAACCCTGGGAGGCAATTCTCCTCTGTCCCATAGGGTCACTATGAGTCAGAATCGACTTGACTGCAGTGGGTTTGGTTTTGTTTTTTGTTATATATATATATATATATATATATGTGTGTGTATATAGAGATATATGTACATATATATTATAAAGAGAGAGAGAGAAAGAGAGAGAGAGGTCTATACATGAATTTATATATATATATAATTATTGGTATCAGGGAAGGACTATATATATATATATATAATCGTTGGACCTAGTCCTCCCCAATACCAATAATTTTCATACAGAAGATCCGAAACCAAACCAAACCCGTTGCCATTGAGTCAATTCCAACTCATACACAAGATAGCTGGTGGTAAATATAAATTATATTCTTAGAGCCTTCAAACATATCTCTCTAAGGGACAAAAAAATGTGGAGTGGAGTGTGGATAATACTTGATTTGCTTGGAGAGGACATCAGGGTGTTGAGAAAAAGAGTTGAATTTACAGCTAAAGTTTATAAACAATTACCTACTGCTTATATAACAATTATTAAAGGACTTTCTGATCCACAAAAGGTCGTTTTGTCCCATAATGGAACCACAATGGAGTCTTTGTCTCTGCCCGGATGCCTTAAATAAGGGAAAACAAACAACTAGTTACCTTTTAGAAAAAAATTAATAGCTTGAGCATCTTCCATGTATTGAGCTGAAACTGCTTCCCCATAAATTAAACCCCGAATCCTACTGAAATTGGAAATGTAGGAGGATTTCCCTCCTCACACACAACCACAGGTTTATTTGGTCCATGGCTGCTAATGTGAGTTCAAAAAAACTTTGATTGATAAAGTAGTGACTTGGGTGAAAGCAAGAAATTGCCTAGATTGAGATTGTGATTATATTCCAGATTACTTCATCTCTGTGAAGAGTCTATATCTTTGGAATATTCTTATATGCAACATAACTCAAATTTTTAAGTTACTTTGTTCTGGCAGGAATACACAGAAAGAAATCTTAGGCAAAATCTAGGGTGAATTCCTTCCCATGACCCTATGAACCAAACCTTTCCCAAACTTGCATACAATCTTTATTTTTTTTTAAATAATGTAATTATGTTGTCCTTTTAAAAGTTCATTCTAAACAGAGGCCTCTTTCAAGGATTTTCTCTTAATGAGTGCCATCTACTGATACAATATTGTAAGTGCAATTTAAGTAAGCTTTAGAATTTGGAACACAATTATTTTGCTCTTGTTTCAAGTTTTACATATACATATCTGTCCCTGAAAATTAAGGTACCCCAATTTGAAATGCTAATAATATATAATCTGATTTTAAAATTCAGTTATTGGAGAGAAAATGCATTACTGGTAAATCATTGCCCTGTGTGCTATTTCAGTGAAGTTATAATATTCTTTGTATTTCTCTAGGACTCCAGGGAGAATAAATAATAAAAAAATTGATGGAATTATATTAAAAACAAAATATCTGCCTAGCTGATGTGGAATTCTTATCTTTTTTTTTTTAAGAATATGAACTATTAATTAATTTATTCATTCAAAATATTTTTTAAGAACTCACTGTTTACCAGATACTGTGTTTGGAGATACAAAACACTCATGATCCTAAACCTACAGAAATTCACACTTATTACAGTTGAGTGAAATGTACTTTTTTCAATTTCAGTACTATTTTTCTCCAGTTTTTACACCTAGTTATCTATTCACCTCACATACTAGACATTCAAATATATAATAGTGTGATGATGCCTCGTTTAGCCTCAATGCATATTCTGTACTTGAAAAATAATTTCCTTCATAATCATCACACTTTACCACATTCCTAAAGTATAGTCTGCAGCCTAGAGGTGTTAGATCCAGGAGCTAATAAGTATTTTGCTCAACATATAGGGAAAAAGTTGGTCTGTACCCCTTAAAATGGAAATTATATTCCTTTAAAACAAACAAACAAACAAACAAAAAAATTGTTGCCGTTGAGTCAATTCTGACTCAAAGCAACCCTATAGGATAAAGTAGAACTGCCCCGTAGGGTTTCCAAGCAGCGGCTGGTGGATCGAACTGGTGACCTTTTTGTTAGCAGCCAAATACTTAACGATATCTTTAATTCTCATTAAGGTCCTTTAAAAGATGGAAAAGCCAGTGCTGGACAGGCCGTGGACTATTTGTATGTTCTTTCTAAATTAGAAATTGTGCTGTTTAATATTTCCCCTCTTAAACCTTTCTACTGTCTCCTTACCCTCACGATAAAGTCTAAACATTTGATTAAGGGATACAACCCTTTTGTGTTTGAGATCCTGCTTTTGTCAGTGGTTTTCCACATTCCCTAGTCTAACCATATAATCCAGCCAAATTTAACCATTTGCATTTCTCAAAATACACCATGTTCTGTTTCACTTCTTATCTTGTATACGTTACTCCTTACCCTACTTCATCTAACTAAACTTCTATCTGTCATTCACTTAAGTGGAATTTCTACCCATATGTGTCTTGACTCTCACCCTCACCATGACCACCCCAAGCCTGGATTTGTATCTATTTTGTTTACCCATGGAGTCTGTGCAAACTCCTAGCATAACACATATCATTTCCCTGCTATTCCAATTTCCTGCTTGCAAGTTTAAGACCTCTACTCATTTATCTGGTCGAGACCCAGCGCTGGTTTATTTATCATTTTAACACCATTTTTAGCATAATTTATTGTATATTCTATGTACTAAAATATATTTGTGGAATGAATGAATGGCTATGTGACTTAATAATCACATGAGACTATTTTTTAAAAAATTTTATTTATTTCTGCTTTTCAGAGTTCGTTATCTAGCCAAGAATAATATAACTCATGACCCTCAAAGCCACACAGTCTCTTTTTTACAACCCAATGCTGCCGTGTTTGAACCTTCACTGTCAGTTGGATCAGAGAATGACAGTTTCACAGTTATCAATCTGGCTGTTGCAGTGAGTAGACAAACAAAAAAATTATTTGCTTTAAAATACTCTAGAACCTGAAATAATCATTATTAGAACTATATATTTTATTTATTTTGCCATTTTTTATGAAATGAGTTCTTATGTAGTTATTGTGAATGGATTTATGATCATCTGGAAAGATGGCAAAGTCATTTAATAATCAACTGAATTAAAAGGCCACAAAAAGTGTACCATTTTAAAAAAGGGGTAGGGGGGTGACCTAACTTGGCATGTCTTCTTCATGTGGCTGTCTCTTAGGCAGAGAAATGTAATCTGTGGATTAGACTGATTACACTTTTTAGTCCTGTCCAGATTTGGCAATAATTTTAAAGATACAATTAAAGAATTCCTTACTAAACTCAATTCTAATATTTAGTCTATTTATTTAGTAAAATCTGATATTGCATTGGTGTCTTAAACAGTGATTTTTTTTTTCTTTGGGGGGTAGGCCGCACCCCACATCTATCAAAACGCATTTGTTCAGACGATACTCAATTCACTTATCAAAAAGTCAAAATCTTCTATGTTCCAAACCAGAACTGTGAAGGAGCTGTTGTGGGGCTACAAGGATCCATTCTTGAGTTTGGTTCCGTATCCTATTAACACTACTGTTGGTGTATTTTTTCCTGTAAGTAGCAAATACGAATGGTAATATTGCTGTGTTTTAATTGGATAAATACAATAGCATTGGCAAGGCATGGTTTTCTAATTTAGTGTATTAAGCCTTTTGCTGATCTGGGAATATATTTCTTAATTTTAAAAAAAGTCCCCATATCACATAACTTCAACTTTCCTAGTAGGGAAAATTTACTTGTATGAATTTAAATATTAATTTTTAAATTAATAAACTGAGATTTAAACAGATTCTGCTCTGCCTTCTATAAATATGAAATTTGTCTAAAATTAACTTATAAAACTATTTTTGGTTTTTATTTCCTTTCTCATAAAATCAAGTTCAATAACAACTTTTAGTGTAGTAATGTATTCACATTGTAATTCTTTCTCTAGGCCTCTTATAATTTTTTAATTTAAATTAAAACTTTAGCCTAAATTTGCACATCTCAATCAGATTTTTGAGTTAGCCTGCCATACTTTAATACCATTTGTGAATAAGAACTTCAAGTGGTCCACAAAGGCCATGAGATGGCAATTTGGGGATTAAGGAAAATGTGAATTTGTGGTGTATTTAGTTATTATTATTGTTCCAAATTAAAAATAGAATAAGCTGACTATTGAGTTGGAATTTTTACTTTAATTTCATTTGGCACCATATGTGATATTAGTTATATGTTCCTGTTTATTGCTATTATTTTACTTTTAAACAGTGCTTTGGATTGCAAGGTTATATATCAATTGAAATATGAATGTAGAAATGCTTAAGGGATCAGAGATTTATTTATTATTATTATTTTAGCTTAAATACTCATTAATTCTTTCCCTGACTTGGCTAATTCTGTTTTTAACTTTGTGTACCTCATCTTTTTCAGTTTAGCACCCACTTATTACAGATCAATCATGTTTAGAATACCTTTAGAAATTGTTGTCCCCATAGGTTTTGTTCAATGTCCTCTCATTTCAGTATAATAAGAGTAATGATCAAAATCCCCTCACTGGCTTAATTATGACAAAGAGTGCTGGAGTTTGATCATGTTGACTTCTGGTATTTTATTGCCTTGCTTGGTCTTAGCATTTAGCATTTGTTTCTAGGCACCTTTTATAGTCTATCCTTTAAATTTTTTAAAGACTAATAATTTTAAAATCTCAATTACATATACATTTCAAATCATACAAGAATAACTAGTGTTTGAGAAAAGTGAAAGTGAGTTACACATTTTATAACTTGGAAATATGACTTGTTCTAGAAATATTTTTTCTTGTTCCTGTCTTTTCAGTACAACAATACTGCAGATGGAGTTTATAAAGTTTTTAATGGAAAAGATGACATAAGCAAAGTTGCCATAATTGACACTTATAAAGGTAAAAAGTAAGTATCCAGGTAAACTCTGTGTGTGTGTGTGTGTGTGTGTGTGTGTGTGTGTGTGTTAGTTACTGCAGTTCTCTAAGGCAGGAGTGGTATTCATTTAACTACCGGTAAGACACAGTCGCCAACCTATGGAACACTCCTGACTCTATCTTAGCCCCCTGGAAATGTCTATTGTGCCGGGTATTAACACTTATTTATGACAACTAGCATGGCCACACCAGTGCGTAGCTGCTAAATATCAGTCCTACTTTAGGGTTTACTTCACCTTTTATGCATGGGCTCTCTTACATAAAGAAATTCAAAGGAACCATTCCCAGTTCCACTACATATCCAGCACGTACACATCACCCATACCAGTATATAAACACAAATGAAAAGGAAGAAGATCAATGCATCAACTAATTGTTTGGCATTAGGTAGAAAAATACATCTTACTGTGTTTTTCTTTTTTTATTTGCTTTTTAAAAATTTAGCATATGAAATAAACATTGTGTATTCCAGTGTCATAGCCTAAATATCTCTAAAAATGAAGTTCAGTGAATCTGTGCAATTCTTCTCATGACCTTTCCCCTGCAAAACTGTATTGAAATATTTTTCTGTATTAATAACTCAGCTTTTTTAACTTTTATCAAGGCAAAAATGCAGTTAGTACTTCCATACAATTCTAAAACTTACATATAACCCTAAAAATGAAAAGCATACCTCCTTTGAAGCGGTAAAAGAATGAGCTATCTTTGTATAGCCATGTTTTCCATTCTTTTCATAGCTCCTGTCTGTTCATCTGAGGATACATAATTTAGCATGTGTGTAAAATAGAAAGAACTACAGTGGGGAAGGACATCATTTCTACTCTTTACGATTAATACCCCACTCGTCTGTCAGTTTGTTGTACTGTGATGGCTAGCATGTTGCTGTGATAATGGAAGCTATGCCATCGGAATTTCAAATACCAGCCAGAGTCACCCATGGTGGGTAGGTTTCAATGGAGCTTCTAGAATACAACAGAATAGGAAAAAGGACCTAGTGGTCTACTTCTGACAAAACTAGCAAGTAAAAACCTCATGAATAACAGCAGAACATTGTCTGATACGGTGCCAGAAGATAAGCCCCTCAGGAATAGATTTGACTCAACAGAACACTAATGACCAGAGACGAGATGAGTTGTGGAATGACATCAAGGACATCATACATAAAGAAAAACTTCATTAAAAAGACAGGAAAGAAAGAAAAGACCAAAATGGATGTCAGAAGAGATTCTGAAACTTGCTTTTCAACGTAGAATAGCTAAAGCGAACAGAAGAAATGATGAAGTAAAAAAGCTGAACTGAAGATTTCAAAAGGCGGCTCAAGAAGACAAAGCAAACTATTATAAAGAAATGTGCAAAGACCTGGAGTCAGAAAACCAAAAGAGAAGAATATGTTTGGCATTTCTCAAGGTGAAAGAACTGAAGAAAAAATTCCAGCCTCCAGTTGCAATATTGAAGGATTCTACAGGGAAAATATTGAATGACACAGGAAGCATCAAAAGAAGATGGAAGGAATACACAGAGTCACTGTACCAAAAAGAATTGGTTGATATTCAGCAACTTTAGGAGACAGCATATGATCAAGAACTGATGGTACTGAAGGAAAAAGTCCAAGCTGCACTGAAGGCATTGGTGACAAACAAGGATCCAGGAATTGATGGAATACCAACTGAGATGTATCAACAAATGGATGCAGTGCTGGGGATGCTCACACGTCTATGCCAAGAAGTTTGGAAGACAGCTACCTGACTAAGTGACTGGAAGAGATCCATATTTGTGCCCATTCCAAATAAAGGTGATCCAACAGAATGTGGAAATTAGTGAACAATATCATACACAAGTTTTTGCTGAAGATCATTCAAAAGTGGTTGCAGCAGTACTTTAACAGGAAACTGCCAGATATTCAAGCTAGATTCAGAAGAGGGTGTGGAATGAGGGATATCATTACTGATGTCAGATGGATCTTGGCTGAAAGCAGAGAATACCAGAAAGATGTTTACCTGTGTTTTATTGACTATGCAAAAGCATTTGACTGTATGGATCATAACAAATCAGGATAACACTGCAAAGAATGGGAATTCCAGAACAACTTAATTGTGCTTATGCGGAACCTGTACGTAGAACAAGATGCAGTCATT
>NW_004444021.1:1688343-1714506 GCF_000243295.1 Trichechus manatus latirostris
GGCTGAAAGCAGAGAATACCAGAAAGATGTTTACCTGTGTTTTATTGACTATGCAAAGGCATTCGACTGTGTGGATCATAACAAATTATGAAGAATGTTGTGAAGGATGGGAATCCCAGAACACTTAATTGTGCTCATGAGGAACCTGTACATAGACCAAGAGGCAGTTTTTCGAACAGAACGAGTGGATACTGCATGGTTTAAAATCAAGAAAGGTGTGCGTCAGGGTTGTATTCTTTCACCATACTTATTCAATCTGTATGCTGAGCAAATAATCCAAGAAGCTGGACCATATGAAGAAAAACGGGGCATCGGGATTAGAGGAATACTTATCAACAACCTGTGATATGCAGAGGACACAACCTTGCTTGCTGAAAGTGAAGAGGACTTGAGGCACTTATTGATGAAGATCAAAGACTGTAGCCTTCGGTATGGATTACACTTCAGCATAAAGGAAACAAAAATCCTCACAACTAGACCGATTAGCAACATCATGATAAGTGGAGAAAAGATTGAAATTGTCAAGGATTTCATTTTACTTGAATCTACAGTCAACACCCATGGAAGCAGAAGTGAAGAAATCAAATGATGCATTGCATCGAGCAAATCTTCTGCAAAAGACCTCTTTAAAGTGTTAAAAAGCAAAGACGTCACTTTGAAGACAAAGGTTTACCTGACCCAAGCCATAGTATTTTCGGTCCCCTCATATGCATGTGAAAGCTGGACAATGAATAAAGAAGACCAAAGAAGAATTGATGCCTTTAAATTATGGTGTAGGCGAAGAATATTGAATATACCACGGACTGCTAGAAAAACAACCAAGTCTGTCTTAGAAGAAGTACAGTCAGAATGCTCTTTACAATGGAGGATGATAAGACTTTGTCTCCCGTACTTTGTACATGTTATCAGAAGGGACCCGTCCCTGGAGAAGGACATCATACTTGGTAAAGTGGAGGGTCTTTGAAAAAGAGGAAGACCCTCAAGGAGAAGGATTGACACAATGGCTGCAACAGTGGGTTCAAACATGACAATGACTGTGAGGATGGTACAGGACCAGGCAGTGTTTCATTCTGTTGTACATGGGGTTCCTATGAGTCAGAACTGACTCAAGGGCACCTAACAACAATAACAACAACAACAACTCAATAAGTATGTTTTAGACTAGTTATATCCTGAAAAAGAATAAATAAAAAACTTACAGAGATTAAATAAATAAAACAAAAGAGGTGTTTTATTAATATCAGTAATCATTGCCTCATACTGAGCCATTATCTAAAAACTACATGTTTTATATCAGAGAAATATTTACTAATGTAGAAGTTTTCTTCTAAAGAGTCCATAGTTATATATGCTTATTTACAGAAACAGTTAGTGGAGAAAAAGCAACACTTCTAAATGCTTATTTTGGTGGAAATCACATCCATGTTTGTTTATTAAGGAACAATGAGCATTTCACTCCATTTCCATATTATAGGGAGGTTTTGAGGAGACTGGCTAAGTGGTCCTAATCAGAGACAGAGTTTCACATCCGTTCAAGATTACGATAAGCTTGATTTTACTGATCATGGCAAGATGGAGCATGATCAACATCTTATTCTGCTTCAAAAAAGCAGCAGCAACAGCAGTGCTTTGGGTTAACATCTAATGCTAAGAGTGGAGGGAAAACAGTTTTTACATCACTAAAAGAATGGTGAAGCTACAGGGAAACTATTACTACTAATGTTTTTATTATTTCCAGATGTGTATGCCTGATTTAGATACCAGAACATAAATTAATGAATTCTGTCCTACTTTAATGTCAGCTGATGAAAGAGCTAGAAGGGAAAAAAGTATAAATTGTTAATCTAAAGGTTTCTAATCTCTATTCATCCAAACATCTGTTTCTTTTTCTCCCCTCCTCCCCAGTCCCCTCCTGTACCTCATACTGGACTTATATCAGTTACCCACTTAATAAATACTTCTATCCTATTCATTCCAAACACTCAAACCTATTACCAAATAATTTATTCCTCCTATTGGGGGAAAAAAATCTCCCCCAAGTAGATATCTAAGTTTCTTGTAAATGTTTCTCTATTTTCTTCTTTGAGAATTGTGTCTACTCCAAGTTGTTTCCAATTAACTTGGAGTTTAGCAGTATTTATTTTATAATCTGCCCACTTAGAAGGATCAGGCACTTAACTCATCTTAACAAGATGAAACCTTCGAACAAACATGGACTAAATGAATTAAAACATTTCTTAAACCTACCATTTGTCACACCTAATCTTCATTATATTAGCAGGAGTATTAAATGACAATAAAAAATAGTAATATGAGAAAGAAAAGTGCTCTTGAAATTAGAATGCTCTGTTAATTTTCTTTCTTTTTTCTTCCTAAGGAATCTCTCCTATTGGCCAGGTTATTGTGACATGATTAATGGCACAGGTAAGGACACCTTGTTTTGTGGTAAGAATCGAATGAAACCACCTCGCCCTTTCCCACAAATCCACCATCATATCTACTGTGTTCTCAAAGCTGAGGGTGTGTGTTTGTCTTTATATCCCCACAGCATAAAAGGTCTCTATTTTAACATAGGCTTAATAAATGTATGTTTAATGTGACGAGCTTCCTGAAGATTAACCATAGAGGATTTGCTCTTACTGCATTACTAGGGAAAGATTTGCTTTGTAAAAACTACTCCGTGATCTCCCAGGCTGGCAGCAGAAATAAGGTTTAAAAAAACCTAGGGTAGTTACTGTTCACTTCTTTGTTAATACTGTGGAATTAGAATTTCAACTCAGAATTGAAAGAAAAAAAATTAAGATAATTTCAAAAGGGAAAACAAAAAAAGTGAAGTTTAAAGCTGGGGTAGAATCAGTGATGGTACAAGACAGAGCCATGTATTTTGGAAAAGATGGTCAGAATTGAGAGAGAAAAGAAAAACACAACAAAACAAAGGTTAGATATCTAATAACCATGGAAAATATATGAAAAAATGAGCATTTTGAATTAGAACTGGGAAGAAAGAAAGCACTATGAATTTAGGGTGTGGTTAGTTCTGGTGTATTATTCCCTTTGAAGAAAAAACAAAGTACAAATATGCCGATTAGCTTAAGTAGGAAGACTTTTAAAAGCAATGGGAATCTAATCCATGAGGTGATTAAAGTCAGAGGTGAGCTTTGAACTACTAAGAAGCAGAAGCATGATGTTTACAAAGTTAGTGAGGGTTAGTACACTATAGAAAAATGATATAACAAAGATGAATAAAGTTAAATGAAAAGTTACATGAAAAGGAGCAATTAAAAAGAAATACAGAGAATTCTTACTTTTTCAAAGGTAGGGTTGAGTTTTGTATGCTTATTTAATTTTCTTATCCCTCACTTGTAGAAAAAAAGCAACAACTGGTTGATTTACTTTGTGAGTTTTTGAGCTGTGGGGATAGGTGAAGACATTCCTTTCTGAATAAAGCATTTTTGTAAATAAAGCATCAAGTGTTCAAGTAATACTAACTATAGTAGTTGTATAAGCATAATACTTCAGTCCTTAGATATGGACATAAATAAACTGTGCTGCTCCTAAACAGGGAAGGTGTCTTTATGTACTTACGAAAAAAAAATCATTAAATAATGCTGTCCACAGCTGAGTAGATATTTTTAACAAGAGGAGGTAGAAGATTAATTAATGGCAATAATATAAATCCATGAGCCTCGGTATGAAGTTAAAAGTATCTACAAGGAAACTAGAAGTAAAACAAACTGGAGCAGAGATAGATGGGACAGGGCAGGGGACTAAGATGTGATCCCTGTGAGAGAGATTCTTGGTTAGGGTGCCAGGGAAAAGAGACTAATGAAACAAAAAGGTTCCAATGTGTTTTCATCATGATTTAGAAGTGCTTCCTCTACTTCCTTCAATAAGTCTGAAGAAACATAAAAAGAAATTGTTGGTATACATTTAGAATATTTTCTTTTTCTAAAATAACAATAACAACAATAAAACCCTGCTAGTATCAGCTATCTTGTGGTTATTGCCCGAGGTAATTGCCAGATAGAATAAAATCTTCAATGATATTTCATATAATGATTTCTAAAGCTTTTAAATGTATTCTTTTCATTTAATTGTTAAGGCATGTGGAAAGCAGTTGTGGGCAATAGACATATGGAGACCTATATGGGAAATGTAAGCTAGAGTTTAATCTCCAATTCTCTCAAGTACCAGGATCAAGCGGCGATCACAAAAAAACTAAAGGTGAAATTATAATAAGGTCACAGGGTTGGAGTACTTGCTAGAGAAAGAACCTAATTGTTGTAAACAGGCACGTTGAGCAAGGGCTAATTTTGGCAATATGAATTGGAGGAGCAAATGGAGATGTTATCTGGTTATTTTTTCTTTCATATATCTAGTGTGTGCCATAGGATAATAACCATGATAGAAATTCAATAACCTCAATAAATGCCCTTTATAATTTGATAGAAATATTTTCAAGCCATTGGCAGGAAATTCTGAGTGAGAGAACTTGAATAAATAGTTTTTAAAATGTTAAACAGCCACTGGTTAAACCTGTTGCCATCAAGTTGATTCTGTCTCATAGCAACCCTATAGGACAGAATAGAACTGCCCCACAGGGTTTCCAAGGAGTGGCTGGTAGATTCGAAATCCCGTCCTTCTGGTTAGCAGCCGAGCTCTTAACCACTGCACCACCAGGACTCCATAAATAAATAAATCATTATCAAAAATAAGAACAACACAAATATAATAAACATTCTAAATGAACTCATGATAAGAAAATGCCACTCTAATGATGAAGCTGAGGGTGGGGTTTCCAAACACAAACACAGTCAGACTTTCAACAATGAATGATACCACCACTCTTTCTTAAATGTTTATTTTATTTTAAGGAATGAGAAAATTTAATATGAAATTGAATACCAGTGAATGTGTATAGTATATAGATGTGTTGTCCAATATGGTAGCGACTAGCCACATGTAGCTATTGAGTACTTGAAATGTGACTAGAACAAACTGAAATGTACTATAAGTGTAAAATACACATCGAATTTTGAGATTTTGATAATATAACTATTTTATTAAAAATTTTATATTGATTACATGTTGAAATTATAATATTTGGGATATATTGAGTTAAATAACATATACCTTTTCTTTTTACTTTTTAAAATGTCTAATAGAAAATTTAAAGTTGTGTGGGTGGTTTGCATTATATTTCTATTGGACCACACTGGAATAGAGATTTCCAGATTTTTCTAGAGCACACATTAATATCACTTGCTTGATTTCTAAACAGATGCAGCCTCATTTCCCCCTTTTGTTGAGAAGACCCGGGTGTTGCAGTTCTTTTCCTCTGACATATGCAGGTAAAACTAAGACACCAATATATTCCTGTGAGTCAGAATTTTTTTTTCCCAACTGACAAGATACAAACCAAGAAGGTTATACTTAATAACCATGTCATTTGGAGGAAAAAAAAATCGGAGAATTTTTTTCTTTATTTAAAAAAAAAAAATACAATATGAAATTTGTGTCTATTAATGCCATTATCTCTTTAAAACTGGAAAGATGGTAGTAGGATATTATGCATAATGCAAAAGATTTTTCTTTTTTTCATTTCTTTCTAAGAAAGAACTGTTTTTCTTTTCTTTCATTAAACTAGTACTATATATTGTTACTATATTTAATAACAATCTAGTCTACAAGAGCATGTACAATCTTTCTAAAGATTTCCAGAGATGATGATGAAACTGTTACAGAACTATGTTAGTTAATGTGCTGGACCGCTGCTACAGCATGTTTTCAGATTGGTGAGGCCCAGTCAATACAACACAAGCATTGGAGCCCATGCTGCCATTATGCTCAAATCCAGGCCAGTCCCTAAAGATTGCATGGTTGTGGGGAAGCATTTAACGTCTCCGACTCTTGTTTCCCTTATCTGTAAAACTGAAGAGAACAGTGCTTCTTCACGTAGGGTTATCTAAGGGATTAGAAGGATGAGTATTGAGCCCTAGGCCATGGTGGACACTTGGTAAATTATGGAGGTGTATGAGATCTATATCC
Source organism: Trichechus manatus latirostris (assembly GCF_000243295.1). Taxonomy (NCBI): domain Eukaryota; kingdom Metazoa; phylum Chordata; class Mammalia; order Sirenia; family Trichechidae; genus Trichechus; species Trichechus manatus. Next base: position 1,694,392 of record NW_004444021.1, read on the forward strand.
AGCATGCACAGGCACATACCCAAGTGACTAAATGGCCTTTCTTTCCAGGATTAAGTTTTGAAAGACAGAAGCTTTATTTTTATTTCTTTGAATTGGGCACAGATAAGGGATTGAAGGAGTTCGTATAAATATTTATTATATACAGAAAATTAACTCTGAGAAATATCTTTAGTATCAGTACTCCATGGTAGTTCACAAGCATAAACTGGTCTCAGAAGCTTTTCAGAACAAGGGGAAGAATAGTTCATACTCAGGTATCAAGTTTTGGTATGTCTTAAAATTTCACAAGAACTGTTTTCCTAAGATTAAATAAGAATTTAAAATTCTAACAAGAGTATAGTATATTTTCCTAAATTAAAGCAAGAATATAAAACTAAAAAAAATCTCCAGAATGTGTTTCAGGTTCCTGAAATGAAGCTCTCTCTCTCTTTCTTTAATCTACGTCTAGGTCAGTCTATGCTGTGTTTGGATCTGAAATTAATCTGAAAGGAATTCCTGTGTATAGATTTGTTCTTCCACCCAAGGCCTTTGCATCTCCACTTCAAAATCCAGACAATCAGTGTTTCTGCACAGAAACAATTGTCTCAAAGAATTGCACATCATATGGTGTCCTAGACATTGGCAAATGCAAAGAAGGTGAGTAAATATTTTTAATATCATGGTCCATGGCATCATTTCCAGATTCTTTAAAATGTAGCATTTACCATGAATCTCTTTCCACCTAAAGTTCTAATATTAAAGTAATAAAACATAAGGACAAAAAAGTAAGGGTGGTGCTAGGAAATTTTTGGTGTTGATTTTCTATTGTTTTTGAAGTCCTAGTTGTGTTGCAAAACTTAGTTATCATTAGGTAAACACTACCTGTATTTCCTTCTGCTACTTTTGGATTTGGGTAAAATAAAAATAATCTCCAGAATACCCTGAGTGAGTGTCTCAAATTATCTATCTGACATTTTTTCTAGCTTTGCCATCCTTCTTGTTGTGTGCCATTGAGTCGATTCTGACTCGTATTGACCCTATAGGACAGAGTACAACAGCCCCATAGGGTTTCCAAGGAGTGGCCGGTGGATTCGAACTGCCAACCTTTTTGGTTAGCAGCCTAAGCTCTTAGAGTAAATATAAGTAAACATACTTTCAGTATGTCTCTGAAACAAGAATTGACTTAAACACGAAGTTTGAAGTCAGTCTTATCTTGTTCACTTTTGTCATACTGGAATGCGGTGGAGAAAGAAAGAAAAAACTACTCTTAAAGAAATTAATTCTCAGTCAGTGGACGTATGCTTGAAACGTGAACATGTATGGTTGAAACTTTGTGTTAAGAGGCTAACCTTACACATTGAACATTTACAGCTTGAGTATGACCAACAGACATCAACTGACTCTTTAGTAGGAAGATCTAGAAATTTATGTTTTACTTTTGTACAAAAGTGATGTGATATTATAGTTCTCCCTCATCCTCATCCCCCCCACCCCAATTCAGTATTCGAAACCCAGCATGCATTTTTTTTTAATTTGAAAAGCTTTATTTTAAATTAAATCTTCTCTGAGTGGTTCTTGAAATGGGGAAAATGATTCCCAATTGTCTCTTAAAACTTGTTTTCAGGAAAACCTGTATACATTTCACTTCCTCATTTTCTATATGCAAGCTCGGATGTTATGGAACCTATTGAAGGCTTACATCCAAATGAAGAAGAACACAGGACATATTTGGATGTTGAACCTGTAAGCAAATATATTATTGGTCTGATTTTGTTAATATTAATTTTTAAAAATTAAAATGAAAGAAAAAAATAAATTCTCTCTTTGTCAACCACAATTTATTGATCAGATTACTACTTTATTGATAAATTACTGAAACTTTCATTTCAGTGAAAATTACATTGGTTTCTTCCTATTGTTGCATACAAAATGTCAAGATATGAACTCTATAAACTTTTTAAATAGTTCATGGGGTCAGAAATACCAATAATGGAAATGATTCTAATCGACTTTAAACAATTTGATACAAATTACTCTTCTATGCTTATTTTAAACTTATTAAGATAGTTTTTATTCTCTTTTTAGACAACTGGATTTACTTTACAATTTGCAAAACGGCTGCAGGTCAATCTATTGGTCAAGCCAGCAAGAAAAATTGAGTGAGTGTCTTGAACAAGGTTATCGTTATATGATTTTTATTATTTTCTTGGAAGAATGTGAGTGAATCTATGAAAGCGAGCAGAAAGAATATCAAATATCAACTTCTCTTTAGTTTAATGTCATTAAACATTCTATATTAAATGCTTATGATTACAATTTAGAATCATATCTAGTATTGATTGAAATGGTATTTACACATATTTTATAATGTTTTCTGTTTATTTGGTGACATCTCTCATTTTGCTAGCTATCCAAATATTTCTGTTACAGTAATTTCTAGAATTCATATTTTACCTTCAAGAGTAGAATTTGTTGAAAGGGAAAATCTGAGCTTAGGAAAGAGTCAATCTAATATATTAGAAAGAATTATAAGAGTGGAAAAAGTCTAAGAAACAGCTGTATTAAAATTTAAATGACCCATTATTGGGAAAAAACATCAAGAAACTCAAGCAATTTTCAAGGACAAATGAATTCATTTGTTTGAAGTAATAATTACTAAAATCTCTGTTACATATGGAGCCCTGGTGGCACAGTGGTTAAGAGCTATGGCTGCTAACCTAAAGGTCAGCAGTTTGAATCCACCAGCCGCTCCTTGTAAACCCTGTAGGACAGTTTTACTATGTCCTATAGGGTTACTATGAGTCAGAATCCACTCGTCGGCAACGTTTTTTTTTTCGGGTTCTGTTATGTATGCATACATATATTAGCATATATTTCCATCGTTATTTTCAATGTCTATTACAGGGCATTAAAGGGTCTGAAGAAGAACTATATTGTACCTGTCCTTTGGCTTAATGAGGTTAGTATTTTAATCTATTAGTCATTAAAGCAGTAAACATCTTTGTATATAAAAATACTCTTGATATTTCAAAATAGGATATGCATGTATAGTATTTGAAATCGTATGCATTTTTATTGCCCATTACAAAATACTGATGAGTTTATGCATTATTGATTACACCTACTTGAGAAAACCAAATCACACAGGAATATCAAGTTTGTGTTAGTTTTCAGTTTTATCTTTTAGGAAAACAAAGCACTTACTGTCATTTGAGATTATTTTCAAAATGCATCTGTTAAACACTTCTTGTCTAAGAGATTTTCTTAGAAAAGAGGCATGCATACATGTAAGTCCAAATAAATCAAAGCCCAGTGAATATTATAGTTCTAATAAAAGCCTACTGGTGGCACATTGGTTCAGCACTCAACTGCTAACCAAAATGTTGGAGGTTCAAACTCACCCAGCGGTTCTGTAGGAGAAAGACCTGCCATCTGCTTCCTACGCCAAAAATATCCCCTGAATTCTTCTTTAAAGCAAACAATATCCAGTGCTGTCAAGTCAATTCCAACTCATAGCGGCCCTGTAAGATAGACTAGAACTACCCTACAGGGTTTCCAAGGCTGTAAATCTTTACAGAAGCAGACTGCCACATCTTTCTCCCACAGAGTGGCTGGTGGATTCAAACCACTGACCTTTTTGGTTAGCAGCCCAGCGATTAACCACTGTGCCACCAGAGCTCCTAACCAAATAATAGGTGAGCTTAATTAGTAAAGAGTGCCTGCCTTAAGCGTTGTGCTCTTTTAAAGAACTATCTATATGGAATCAATTGACAACGTTAACTTGATAAGTTCGATAGGAAGCTTAGAGAGCAGTGAGTTTATGTTAATGGTGGAGGAACAACTCAGAAAAGGAGGGTGAGAGTGATTGCACAGCATGAAGATTGTAATCAGTGTCACTGAATTGTACATGTAGAAACTGTTGAATTGTTGTATGTTTTGCTGTGTCTATTTTCAACAAAAACAACAACAAAAAGATTACAGCCAAGAAAACCCTGTGGAGTAGTTCTACTCTGTCACAGGGGGTCACTATGAATCGGAATCAATGTGATGGCATCTAACAACAACGACAACAATAAAAGCCTACTATGCTTATAAAGACCAGGTTAGAGTAGGCATAGGCACTCTATTCAATTGCTTGGCAAGATATTTTTAGTGTAAAATAAAACCAGAGGCGATTATCCACAGAGTGAGCAAATGCATTGCATAGACTTTAAAGGGACTGAAACTATTGACTCTTGACATTTCCCTCTGTTCCTGGAAAATATCTTTTAGAAAATTGTGAAGTATTTCAGAGAGACGATTTTGAAAATCAAGTGAGGCCTAATACATTGAAGATTGCTGTACGATGTGTTTAATAAGGAGGGGATTATATTTCACTTTTAAATACTCTATCTTGGCATTTACTGCCTTCTTTGGCAATCAAAGGGAATTCTGTTGGTTTGTTTTATAAATGCAGGTGACTAACGTATACAGGTGTTTGGAGGAAAGGGTGGTATATAACTGGAAGATATGAGTGTTTTTCTTCACTAATCTACCCACATAATGCTAATTATTAATTTGATTACAGACTGGTACCATCGGTGATGAAAAAGCAGAAAAGTTCAGAAAACAAGTGACTGGAAAAATGAGGCTCCTTGGACTGGTTGAAATGGTCTTGCTTAGTGTTGGTGTGGTGATGTTTGTTGCTTTTATGATTTCATACTGTGCATGCAGATCAAAGGAAGTAAAATAAGTAAGTATAGGCAAAAAAATCTATTACTGCAGTAGCATTCATTTATATATTATTCCTTGTTTTCCTTTTGTCAAAGAGGGGTTAAAATTAAATCTTAAATATTTCTGGACATGCCTAGCAAACTATCATTTTAATACCTCAGCAAGTTTTTCAGGTGTTTAATGTAATTAAATTAAGATGTAAATGAAGACATCTTTAATTCTGGGAGAAATAAGATAAAAGAGGTAATTGTCATCTTTGTGAGGTTAGTACAAATATCACTTTTGTCCAAAATTTTGACTTGTTCATTTCTCTATTATTTATAACCAGTTAATTACTAAAGAAATCACAAATACTTAATTTAGTATTTTAGTGACTAGGAAAAGTCATAAAAGTTAAGAAATGGTGGGTATTTGAGGAGATCAAAATTTACAAAATTCTTTCAAGGAAACGTAAATAACACGAAAAATTAAGTACAATATATCAGTTAAATATCAATTAATCAATAATAAAAAGTAATAAGAGAACTAAAAACAATAAGAAAAGAGATAGTTAAAATAAGATAAAAATATGCTATTTTAAAAATAAAAGCTGAAGTAAAAGATAAAGTATTAATATAAAAGCAGGATTGCTGCATGCAGACTTGCTGGCCACGTGCTATCCAATTCCAGGTGTGCACCCTAAATTGCAGTGCAAAAGCCCTGATGAATGATTGAAAGTCATGAACTAAAACCTAAATATAACCGTAGAAAAGAATAGGGGGAAATAGTTTTCTACGCAGTAAAACCAAATCACTCAGAGTTTAGAGGAAAAACCAGGTAAATGTGGACAAGATCTAAGAGTTTGTGGCAAAGTTGTGGAGGTGGTTCTATCCTCTGTGCTTTAGATTATTGGTGGCATGTCTCCTTGTGCATAAACAGGAATGACTGGCTATTTTTAGGGAGGCAACTCAATCTTTTTTTCTGACCATTACTGCCACTGTTGTTTAATCACTGAAAAGGAGACTGAACAGTTCACCTACAATCTGTTTGGACAGAATGTATCTAAATGCTAACCTAAAATAGTCATATCATAATAAACGAAGGAAATATTACATCATCTTGTCGTTAGCCCAGTACAAATAACTTATGATTAAACAAAGATGTTCATATGACAATTTATATAGTAGACAGAAAAGATTGTCGCCTGAAAAGCAAAGCAGAACAACAACAAAAACTTGTTCTAGTGGGAAAACTTACTTTCAAAAGGAAATAGAGATAGTTCCAAATATGTTTTGTAAGTGTTCTGCATTGAAATTATATGATAAATTTCATCACTATCTAATGAGCCCTGAATTTCACATTCTTTGGTCCATTTATGGGTAGGTTATGGTAAAGAATTGAAAACTTTCCAGAGTGTCATTGTCAACAAATATATTAGTTTTGCTGATATATTTGACAGTTATAAGGAACAGTTACTGTCCTTTTCGAGGGTATATGTCCTTGTTTACTTTACATGTAGAGAAAAAAAAAAAATATCTTTGACCATTACTTGATGATGTACTAGATTTGTAAGAATCACTGGGGATGTAGATTTCCTTAAACAAGCCTCAATGTTGAATAGTCTAAAAATTATGTCTTTGGGCAGATTTACGATCATTGAAAAAAGCAGATCGATGTACAGAAGGGATTAAAGTATAGGATGGTGGAGCACAGGAGTAGTTTTATTGGATGGGCTACAAAGAGAATAAAACGATGGTCTTTATGAAAGTAGTAGTATATACTACACTACATACTAACAACTCTAAAGGAAAGATGGTCTGGAGGGAGAGCAAAAAAGTGTGAAAATGCTTGTCTGGAGTAGATGTAGCTGACTGTCATCACTCCTCTTCTGGCTATGTGTTGCTTCTCGGAGTTGGGGAACAGCCTTCCACTCATCTTTCATGAATGGGGACATGAACTGCTTTATCCACGAGCCCCATCAGAGAATTTTTTTCTCTGCAGCTTGAAAAATTGGGCTGAATAATACAAAGTGTGACATCTTGGATACTTAGAATTTTAGTATTACATTTTCATAATTCCACTACTTTCTGAGACGTAGTAACATTTCTTCTACTTTATAGGCAGCAAATGGAGTCTTTGCACTTATGCACCAGCTACATCAGAACATCTGGTAACATCGGTCTACAAAATGAAGATGTAATATGCTTTATTTTTACAAAACACACCTTACCTTTAGTGGAAGAAACGACGGCATTACTTTTTTGCCCCAACCAGCAGCACGTTTCTAAAGGATTATCAAGGTGCCATTAAAATCCATACTATGAACCAAAAACCACATGCCTTCTAAAAGTCATCACTTACAAAACTGATCTGATTTCAGTTTCTACAGACCTGGCTCAAGCATGAACCAGTTTGGTACTGATTCACTAACTGGTTCCCTGGTGGCATATTCAGCAGAGGTTGTGGACATCTAAACAAATCCTGTCTTCCTCATCAAGGTGTAAGCACCATCATCCTCACCAGGGTCCTGTCCCTGTTTGGTTGTAACAGGCAGATCCCAGGACTTTCAATAGTACATCACACTTTATGGGCACCAAATATTTTGAAAGACATTTAATAATGAAAAAGAAGTGACTGGCTTATTGGTTTATCAGCCGTTTATTATCTACTACTTCAGTTTCTTTATGGAAGCTTTGTACAGCCACAGTAGGTATCATAACCATTTTTCTTCCTTTCTAACAATATGGGCTTATATATATTTTGTCACTGAACATGCAAATGGATATCCTTTTTAGCACATTTTGGCTCTTTATGTTTAAGGACTTTGTCACTTTCCAAGTTCTGCAACTGTTCTGGAAAATCTGAGTAGACTTTGACCTTTCTATGCAGCTGTAACTTATGCTTGGCAACCTGAGAATGCTGTGCTAGTATTAAAAGATGTAAATGATAATAAAGGAATTATTGTATGGAAGATTCCAAAGAGTAGAAAGTGCATTAACAGTTGGTTCTAGTATATCTTGCTTTCACAGAGACCTCAGAAAGACTGTTTCAACCATTAAAAGATCTTCTTTCAGTTTCAGTGCTTTGCCGAGTTCCTGTGCTGTTGCAAAAATTTTGCTTTAATTTTCTGTCTGAGGTATTCTTTCTGAATCCGTATATCTTTATGAATTCATGTTTCTTTCTGAAATATTCTGTCTGAATTCAATTTTGACCACTTTCTACTAGGCAATTTTTAAGCCAATTGAAGGAAAATTTAAAAAAGATAATTTGATTTTGTGTTTTACAGCAGCTGGAATTGAGGTCTCGACTGTGCAGTTATCTTTTTATTAGCAGACACATTGATAGGTAACCCTGCTTTCTTTAGCAGAGATTCACTGATTGCAGAGAATACTAATCTTCCTTAAAATCTCCAGCATAGAAGGGGAATCCAGCCCAATTCTGCCTTGTGATTTACACACGGAGGAATGCAGGATGAAGAAGTAGTAACTGGCTTGTTGGCATACTGAAATTAAGAATAACTTGGCCTCCTTATACAAGATACCAGGGTAAATGCTGAAAAATCCTACTGAAAACCCAAAAGCAAGACACCATAGATTTGGAGGGCTCTGAAAAATCCATAGAGACTCAAAATATGCTGATTGAGTGCCTTGCCATTTAATTGGAGGAAAAAAAGTATTATTCTAAGATATTGATATGTAAGATGATTTTCTAGACATCCTCCCTGATAATCAAAATAAAAGTATACTTTCTTTATATTAGTGTGTTTGGGGATATGTTAATCTAAAAGAAATAAAAAGGAAAATTCTTTAATTGTTGAGATATGTAGTGATAAACTATGTAAAGTGGAAACTGTGCAAAAGAGTTGAGTGAGGAAATAACCTATGTACCTCACATAAGGTCTATACAGCCAATCAATGTCTCTGATCTTAACATCGTCATACAGAAATTATTTTCCACATCATGACATTTAAGTATCTGGGAAAAGATTTCGATTTCTGTGTCCTTAGTATTGTTTAACTAAATACATATATATTCCAGTCTTGTTTTCATTCCTCAGCGTATCCTTTCTCTAAATTCTATAAAATATGTACAAAAGACAATCCGTATACAAAGACAAATGGATTATCTTAAAGATATCCAGTAGGAAAAATTATACTTTCTTCAAATAATGAGAGGTAGGCTTTTTGATAAGAAAAACGGCAGTTTAGATTTGTGTGTGTGTGTATGTTTTGGGGTAGGGGGCACTTTTGGATGTATATTAAATGTGTGACTTTTTGTTTTACCCTAGTGAAAGTGTTTGGTTTTCAGTGAGGGTAAATGTTTGACTGTTTATTATTGTATATGGATGAAATTGTATGCTTTATTCCATATAAAGACTGCACCATTTTGTGGATACGCACATTTTCATTCCAAACTATATTTATAAACCCACAAAACTATGGTTGTTGTTCATAACTTAATTTTGAAAATCTATAGCATCTGCAAATGGGTTAATGCTTATTGTTGCTTATAAGTGCATTAAGAAATAGAACAGCAGTCTTTGTAGCTTTCAGTTTTCAAGAAAAAAAGGGAAAGGTGGAATCATTTCAGGAAAAAAGAAGCTATGAGTAAATTGGTTATCTCCAAAAATTCACTCTGTAAAGGTGCTGAATGTTTGCATTAAGATTTGTACATGTGCGATAATCCACCAGTCTTTTAACCCATTATCAATGTCTGAGCAACACAATAATTATCTTTCTAGCTGGAGTTTGTAGTGGGTGTGTTCCAATTGATAATTCAGTTTTTTTGTTCTAAGTCCATTGAATTAGTGACACTGTGGCCCCTCCCTCTGTACCTGACTCTTTTGGCCTATCGACCTTTGTAAGTGGATTTTGGACTCTATTTGAATCATCACTGTCCATTATTATTTTCTTCAGATAACAACAGAATTGCCTATGAGTGATTGTCCCTAACTTTATTTCAGTGAGCTGAACAAATTGACATGGATTGAATTATGTCCCCCAAAAAATGTGTGTGTCAGTTTGGCTGGGCCATGATTCCTGGTACTGTGTGATTTTCCTACGTGTTGTAAATCCTGCCTCTATGATGTTAATGAGGGAGGATGGGTGGCAGTTGTGTTAGTAAGGCAGGACTTAATCTACAAGACTGGATTGTGTCCTGAGGCAATCTCTTGAGATATAAAAGACAGAAGTGAGCAATGAGACTGGGGGCCTCATACCATCAAGAAAGCAGTGCCGGAGCAGAGCGCATCCTTTGGACCTGGGGTCCCTGCACAGAGAAGCTCCTAGTCCGGGGGAACACCGAAGGAAAGAAGGCCAACAGAGAGAAAAAGCCTTCCCCAGGAGCTGATGCCCTGAATTTGGACTTTTAGCCTACTTTAACTGTGAGGAAATAAATTTCTCTTTGTTAAAGCCATCCACTTGTGGTATTTCTGTTGTAGCAGCACTAGATGACTAAGACACAAATGAACTAAAAAAAAGTTACTGTTTTATGTTTGTAGGAAACATACACTGCAACAGTCTGCTCTTTCGTTTTTGTGGCTCAAACGTAGCTGGAATTTTAACTATTTGTGAAAATAAATACTTATTAAAACATGATTCTATTTTTTTAGTGTACTTGACTTGCGTGCTGTTTAATAATGCTACTATAATTTTATACCGTGTATTGTCTACTCATGAGTTATTTATATATCATGCCTCGTTTCTTTTCCCATCTGTTCTCAGATGTTGTTGTTAGTTGCCATTTAGTTGGCCACTGACTCATGGTGACCCATGTATTACTGAGTAGAACTGCTCCATAGGGTTTTCTTGGCCATAATCTTTATGAAAGAAGATCACCAGGCCTTTCTTCCATGGTGCCACTGGGTGGGTTTGAACCACCAACCTTCCAGATAGCAGCCAATTGCAAACTGCTTGCACCACCCTGCTTCCTAGTTGTTTGTGTCTATACATCTCAATAATACTCCATCGTACATATTCATGAAGGGGAATTGTGATATAACTAGGACAAACTGATATGTTTTAAAATCTTGCTACTTGAAGTGTATGAGACATGAACCAGTAGCCTCAGCATTACCTAGGAACTTTTTATAAGTGCAGCGTCTGAGCTTCTGAATCTGAATCTCAGATTCTGAATCAGAATTTTCATGTTAACAAGATCCTAAAGTGATTAATATCCACATGAAAGTTTGAAAATCCCTAATTGAAGTCATATTGGAGTTGAACTAACTGTAATAACTTTTGTTTTATTGACTTGTTGTGGCATTAGTTTGATTTACTGGCACAAAGCCTTAAGTGATCAAAACTACCTAAGCATACTAGAATAAACTCACCAGGCTTGAAAATGTTACCATGAATATTTCACTAAGTATTGTCATTTGTCCTGTTGAGCCTGTAAATTATATTTCAGACAGTAATAAAGCTAATCAATATGGCAATTAGAGAAAGGCGCAGTGATAATAACTATATTCTCTGGATTTGCTAGAATGGGTTCGTTATTTGATCTGCTTGGCATTGTCTTCATAATATTCATATTTACTGCATTTAAATTAGGGGATAGGTTGGGGCCTGGTAACAGAGATTGAAATTGGAGATATTCCTTAAAATTTATCTGAGATGGAACTCTTCAGGATCCAGTTATTTTATATATTATATAAATTATAATAAATGGAATGATAGCTACAGAACTTTAGTATGAGCAAAATGCTGGGCTAGATTGCTTGATTTCTGGATGGCTGAGATTGGGCACAGAGCAGGGACAAGGGAGGAGGTAAAGGGAAGACAAATAAAAATAAGAGTGCTTATTTGTGGGAGAGAATATCTACACAATTATGTAAGAGCAAATAAAGACCAGAGTGGAAGAGAGAGCTGCGCTCAGAACTGTCTAGGCTCAAAATGCCAAGTTGACAACTGTTCTGCCCTAATCCTATCTTCAGTCTGCACAGTTGAAGACTTTGGCCCTTATGGTGGGATGGTCCTGATGACTGAGAGAAAAGTAGGAATTAAGTGGTGGTATTTTCAGAAGCTCCACCTCTTAAGAATTAAAGAAGAAAAATTAGTCACTGGAGACTTCTATGGGGCCATCTTAGAATGGAAATACAGATTTGCAGAAAGTCTTAAATATCTTCATCTTTTCATATAGACTAGGAAGTAAGACTCTGAAAACTTTCTTTTCTGGAAACTATTTGAAATATTGATGCATGTTAATCTTGCATGTTTCTTCATGTTATTGTTGTTAGCTTGATTCCAACTCATGGCGACCCCATGCGTACTTATTTTCAAGGCTGTGACCTTTCGGAAGCAGATTGCCAGGCCTGTCTCCTGAAGAGCCTCTGGTTGGGTTCAAACTGCCAACCTTTCGGCTAGTAGTTGAGCAGTTCACCATTTGAGTCATCCAGGGACTCGTATATTTCCCCATAGATATAGTTTCACAAACTCATAGGACCATTACTTTAAAATGATTATTCAGACATCTCTATTTCCCCATAGATACCTGAATAATCATTTAAAAGTAATAGTCCTATGAGTTTGTAAAACTATATCTATATTGGCTACTAATTTAGTTATTTCTCTTTACCCACCCCCCTTTCCCTTCCATCCTAGCCCTGCCACCAGCACACATACAGCATGTTTAGTAGAAGAAGTTCAAATGTCTTACGCTTGGTTCTCTAGAGAGGCAAAACCAGTAAGGTATATAAATATATATAGAGAGATTTATGATAAGGAAATGGCTCATGCGGTTGTAGAGGCTGGAACATGGGTCAGGCTGGAGGCTTCTCTTGATTCACAAAGGTGCAAGGGCTGGTGAACCCAAGATCTGCAAGTCAGACAGCAGCTCTCTGGCTCAAAGGCTGCAAAGAGTAACCTATCCAAAGATTGGCAGGCAAGACAGCAGGTAAGCTGCTAGCTCAAGTCCCAAGAACCTGGGGTCAGATGAACAGGAGCCACCTGCAGGATCCAGTGTGAGCAAAAGCCCATGAGCCTTGCCAGAAGGTCCACTTATATTGGATGCAGGCCACACCCCCAACGAAACTCCCTTTCAACTGATTCGCTACTCACAGCAGATGCCATCATGGAGGTGATCACATTATATCAAATCTTATCATGGAGGTGATCACATCATCATACAACTGCCAAACTACATTTTAACTGCCAAACCACTGAGAATCATGGCGCAGCCAAACTGACACACAACCTTAATGATCACATCAAGTAAACCATGGGAGTATCAGTGGAGTGACCAAATAAACTAAGGGTTGCTTGAGGAGTCCCTGAGTGGCACAAATGGTTAAGTGCTCAGCTGCTAACCAAAAGGTTGGCAGTTCGAATCCCCCCAGAGGTGCCTTGGAAGAATAGGCCCAGTGATCTACTCCTGAAAGGTCACAGCCATTAAAAACCCTATGGAGCACAGTTTTACTCTGAAACACATGGGGTCACAATGAGCCAGAATAAACTCTATGGCAACTGGTTGGTTGATAAGGTCCCTTTGATACAGAGATTTCTCCAGCAAAGATTTTTATTGGTATGTGTTATTTTGCTGTATTATTTAAGAATATTCATCTTGGCTAATAAGAAAAACAAATAAGGAAGATAGATGTATGCAAGTAAGTAGCAAGTGTGACTTGTTAGATATAACAGAGCATTTGCTTAACATATGAAGGGATGGGATTATCAAGTAGGCATTCATTATACATGATCCACTAAATGTACATAATATACTACGTTTACATGAGCCATAGGGACATCTTACTTGTTGTCCCCTGCCTGAAGCATACAGAAAAAAAAAATCATGGCTATTCATCAGGTCCCTGGTTCTCTATAGTTGTGCCCAGTCATAACTGCCCCTGTGATTCCAGAATAACAAGGCCAGATTTTGGCCCCAGGCACCTTCTGTACTTTGGACCCCCTTATTCTCACCTCAATTCTGATATTCATATCTTCAGCATCAGTAATGAAGGCTGATGCAACAGAAGGAGAGACAGTACATATGAATATTTGGTATTCCAGGATTCAGGTATAATGGAACCCTATCCTAAGTGTGTAAACCTATCCCCATCTTCTCCCATAGCTTCTCACTGTGAGTTTTAAATTGATTAGTAACATGTTATTTAAACTTCTTAAGCTGATCTCTGAACTTTTCTGTCCTAAGACCTCTAGGATAGCTTGCATAGTAGTGTACTTGGAGTATACCATTGCATCAAGGTAATCTCTTACTCAACACTACAGTTCTTATATTGGATTATAAACAACACGTTTCTGTTTGTTTAAAGTAAGTCAGTATGCAACATATGAAGATTTTAACTGGTTAATTAAATAAGTAACAAATTACAAATATCATAAACAATATAAAGCCCAGGTGGCAAATGAGTTTCTTCTAGCAACTATTAGATAGTAGTTGCCTGAAATAATTTGGTTGATAAAGTTTTGAAGATAGACCCAAGATCTGTGTGGAAGAAAGGTCATGAACAGTTATAAGTTCTATCACAGGAAATGCTAAAAGAATCTTGGAGTCTCTAGAAGAAGAAGGTCCCCTAATGAGAAATGCATGAAATAGGTGATTTAATGTGTGGTCTTAAGCACTGGTCTCATTAAAGGAAATAAACATTTATGCTCAGTTAATTGCCACATTGTAGAAATATTTCCGAACAAAAACTCTCAAAGTTTTATCTAATATTTAGAAGGCTTTGCTTCTAAACATTAAAGCTACGTTTGACTCAATTTCATACACATGCTGAAAAAAATATTTATATTTGATTAAAATGTGCCACTAAACGTGCTGCTAAAATAGAAATCAGCTAACTTTTTCTGCAAAGAACCAGATAGTAAATATTTTAGGCTTTGTGAGTCATAGACTGTGTTGCAACTGCTCAGTTCTGCCATTGTAGCATAAAAGCAGCCATGGGCAATATCAACAGATGACTGTATTCCAACAAAACTTTATTGACAGAAACAAGGCTGGGCTGGGTTTCACTCACAGGCCTATTGACCACCTTACCAGAAGGTGCTTACGCTTTGTAGATTACGGTATGATGGGTAATTACTTTGAGTGGCTTGATTAACCTGAAAGTTTCCTACAACGCTAAGATTGTGCTATCCTATCATAGCTATATAAAGCATATGTCATCTAGAATTTGAGCTATACAGAAAATAGATGTTTTTTTAGCTGATTGAATTGCTCTGTTTTTGTGCAGTGTTTCAGCAGAAATTTATTATTTTTTAGAAAACTATTCCTGTAGTTAAAACAACAAAAACACTTCTAGTAAGCCCACCTTACATATATCAATATACGTACAAGGCTAAGACTCTATGCTAATTTACTTTTTGAAACTTCTAATGCCCTCTGGTCAGATCAGTCACTATTACCTAATTACAATGACGCTTGGAATTATGCATGTGCTGTTGTTTTCGCTGCTGCCAGTGTTTTTACAGTTGTTGATTTTGACAAATTTTCCAGTGTTTTAGCTACAGTATTGTGGTAATTAGTATCTGTGAACCTATATCAATAACTTTTTTGAGAATGAAGCAGTAATTAAAGGAGAAAAAGGAGTGATATACAGGGATGATGATTTATGTGTAATATTAGTACAAAAAACATTACTAAGGATTCTGTATGGTCTGGTACAGGAGGAGGTCCATGGGGGGGTGACATTATGAGTTACTGCACTGGGTGACGCCACTCAACTGCTCTGCTTGATATCATCTGAATGAGCAAATAAGAATTATTATCAGATGTTGAATTTGTGATTCAAAACTACTCATTTGCATTCTTCCCTGATATTCTTTATACTTGTTGGACAATAAAATTTTGATTTTCTTTTTTTTTTTTTTTGGGGAAAGACGTTTGCAAATTCAGGTCTTTCATATTTCAAAAAAATGTTTCTTCAGTTATGTTTTTATTACTACTTTTGTTACAATTGTTCTGGTCTCTACAGTGGCTAAATTAAAATTCCTAGATGGTTATCTCCTTTCTCTTAGTGTGATAGATGGGAATTTGCATCCCAGTGCCAGGGTTTGAATTCTAGGCCTATCACTTATTATATTACTTTGTTAAAGTTAATTAACTCCCCTGTGCTTTAGTTTCCTCCTCTGTAAAATGAAGAAAATAGTACTTCCACCATGGAATGGCTTTGAGCATTAGATGAGTTAATACATGTAAAGTGCTTTCCACAGTGAATGTATCAAATGTTAACTAAGGCCATGAAACGGTGATAGAGCATAGCAACTATGACTCGACTGCCTAATAACTCATGTGTTTCCTCCATCAAATAAAAGTAGTACTCCTGGAAAATCTCTCACATTAATCAACCTGCTTAAAGGGCTGAGGAAGTATGCTATTACCATGTTGTACTGTTGGGTCCTGCTGGCACGACAGTTATGTGCTCGGCTGCTAACCAGAAGGTTGGTGGTTTGAACCCACCCAGTGGTTCCATGGGAGGAAGACCCGGTGAACTGCTCCAGTCAAGATCACAGCCTAGAAAGCCCTATGGGGACATTCTACTCTGCCACATGGGATCGCTATGAGTTGAAATCATTTGAATGGTACCTAACAACAACAACAACTATTGGGTCTAGGATTTAAATTCACACAAATTACAAGCTAATAAACTAGTCTATACTATATCATGAACGTTAGCCGAAGACACATAATACGACTGGGACAGAGACAAAGGACTTGTACTTATAGCACACTAAAAAGCTTGGTCGTCAGCATGTTTACTGTCAAGTTCCCCTTGATCCCAAGTTTCAAGTGTTGTTATTGTTAGATATCATCAAGTTCATTCCAACTCATAGCAATCCTATGTTTAACCGAAGGAAACACTGCCAGATCCTGTGCCATCCTCATAACCATTAACTATGTTTGAGTCCATTGTTGCAGCCACTGTGTCAATCCATCTGGTTGACGGTCTTCCTTTTTTGCTGACCCTCTGCCTTACTGAGCAGGATGTCTTTCTCCAGGGACTAGTCCTTCCTGATAACATGTCCAAAGCAAATGAAAGGAAGTCTTGCTATCCTCACTTCTAAGGAGCATTCTGGCTATACTTCTTTCAAGACAGATTTGATAGCTCTTCCAGCTGTGTAATATGGCCCAGATGGATGCCATGTACACGGTGGGTTTACATCAGTGGCATCACTAGGGTTGGTGTCACCCAGTGTGGTAACTCGTGGTGTCATCTCTCTCACCTCCCACCCCCGTCCCCCTGTCCGGGATGGATGGCCGGCTGGTGGCAGAGCACCCTCCTGCCACAACCCAGCACAGGGTCAAGCACTGTGCTGTGTGGCCCCGCCCCTCCTGGCCCCACCCCTGTGGCTCCCCTCAGCTCCTCCTCTCTTCCACTGGCAAGCCCGAGATCCTCCTCTTTGTCTAATGGTGGCTTCGTGGCCCAGCTTCATGCGCCCTGACTGGCCTCCTTGATGGTGCTTTCCCTGACAGTGCTGGCTGTCCCACCGCTGCCCCTGCTGCAGGCATGGACCCTGGGGTCGTTTTGGTATCACCCCCTCTGAGAGTGTCACCCAGTGTGGTCTGCACCCCTCGCAGTCCCTTAGTGACACCACTGGTTTACATCACAGACGAGGAGCGTTGAGTTTGGGAAACCCATCACTTTTAGAACAAGCAGTAAGCAAGTCTGCTTTTTCCCTCCTGATTGCCCACTTATAAACATAAACCCAAGAAATGCCCCAGGTAAAGAGACTGTCTTTCTTGGCATGCCTGGTAAGATATGTAGGAGCAAAAGAAGCCCAAGAAGAACTGTTTCTTCCAATAGTACCCCATACAGAATAGTTTGTTCAGGTTAAAAAAGTATTTTTTTTTTTTTTTTTTTTTTTGACCCATTCTATCTGTATGTCAAGACTTTGTTAAGTGTGGATAAACACCATTAAACTAATTTCTCCTTGGAAGAGTTTTTCAGAGCCTTTAATGTGCTAATTTTGTAATAAATCTCCAAGAGGAAAAATTAGTGTTTAGTTCTGCCCAAAGTTATATGACCATGGATTGCTTTTACTTATGAATACTTACTTAGGAATATAGAATGCATTTTTAAAAACACTGTTGGCTATTGCCATTTTGCTTATTTTGCATAATTTATTTTTTTAGCTTCCTTTTTTAAAATCACCATGAGATAGCTATTCATTTAACGTATGCATGGGTATAAAGTACAGAGACGTGGGTTTGATTCCTGGCCAATGCACCTCATGTGCAGCCACCACCCATCTATCAGTGGAGACTTGTGTGTTGCTGTGATCTGAACAGGTTTCAGTGTTGCTTGCATATTAAGATGAACTATGAAGACGGGTCGCTATGAGTCAGAATGGACTCCACAGCACCTGACAACAACAACATGAAGACAGGCCTGGAGATCTCCTTCCAAACATCAGTCAATGAAAACCCTATGGAGCACGATGATCTGATCTGCAACTGATCACAGGAGCGTACAGGATCTGGCAGTGTTTCATGACATCATGCATGGGGTCACCATGAGTTGGGGGCCAGCTTGATGGCAGCTAACAATAACAGCAACAGGATAGGAAAAGGTACAAAAAAAAATTGTTCAGTATTTTAAATGTTAGTTGTCTTCCCTGTTCTACGGCTTTCACTGACATGCTTTTACCTTAATCATCTGACCCTTGTAGTCAATGCATTGTTTTGTTTATTTTTTGATTCACATGACACACTCCTGGACTACATAGCTACCATTTTTTAAGCTGTATGCCCAACCATCCCTTAGTTGCCTGCCATTACTTTCTGAAATTCTTCTCCCACTCTTATACATTAGATATCTTACTAATTATTTAACCATTTTTATGCTCACACTTCTTCATTTTGTGGTGAACATTATTCACCATATTCTTGTTCTAGAAGCATCTTGATTATATTTCCAAAGTAACCTGGTTGCGATTATTCAAAGCATTTTTTAAATATCTGATGAGATTTGATTAATCTGAAATTCATCCTCTCACTTGCGAGAATATTTTCCCAAATTTAAAATTTTGTTCAGATTCAAAGTGATCCAAATATTTCTCAAAGACTCATGAAACACTAACCTTAAAATACCTGGGAGAGGTATCTTGGTCTGGATATGGTTCTCGGGCTAGATGGTGCTTCTTGAAATTTAAGGGACATCCAATCACCTGGAGATCTTGCCAACATTCGTATTCTGATTCTGTATGGATGAGGTGAGCCCAAGATTCTGCATTTCTCACAAACTCCAAGGGGATGCTACTGCTGGTGATCTGCAGGCAGTAGCACAGACTAACCAAAAAAAACCAAACCCACTGCCACCGAGTCAATTCAGACTCATATCGAACTTATACCACAGACTACAAGAGAGAATTCTTGAATTTAAATGCGTTTTTTTAATCATTGCCTGACTTTGTGAGATGGATCAAGTTATTAAATATTTCTGTTCCTCTGCACATGAAAGATCTTAAAAAAGGGCGGGAGTGGAGATGACAGACTTTAATTAAATTTCAGAAACCGATTGGACAATAGAATGCAGGGATAGAGTTCTTATTTTTTATATGTGATTTCTCAAAATTCCACTAGATGGCAGTAGAAACCCAATGTTAAATATATTGGACTCAAAGGGGAGGAAAAATGGAAAAGTAACTCATTTCTTTATAGAAAGGTTGGGTTTCTGACTTTGACATATTTATTCAATTTATTAATATTACTACCATCACTAATAAACAGAGATAGACTTTGTATGAAACATTTTCTATGCATTAGTTTGTTTAAAACTGAACCAATGTCAGGGCTGTCCATATCTGTAGCCGTCGAGTTGATTCTGACTCATGGTGACGTGGTGTATTATAGAATAGAACTGCTCCATAGGATTTTCTTGGCTATAATCTTTATGGAACTAAATCACCAGGACTTTCTTCCACAGCACCAGTGGGTGAGTTCAAACCACCAACTTTTAGGTTAGTGGTGTTGTTAGGTGTCGTCTAGTTGATTCCAACTCCTAGTGACCCTATGGGACAGAGTGGAACTGCCCCGTAGGGTTTCTAAGGAGCAGCTGGTGGATTTGAACTGCTGACCTTCTGGTTAGCAGCTGAGCTCTTAACCACTACACCACTAGGTATCCATGAGGGCAAAACGTGGTTAAGAGTTTGGCTGCCAATCAAAAGATCAGCAGTTGGAATCCACCAGCTGTTCCTTGGAAACCTTACGGAGCAGCTCTACTCTGTCCTGTAGGATCAGTATGACTTGGAATGGACTCCACGGCAACGGGTTTTAGGGACTGATGTGGCTATACATACAATAGTGAAAATTATTTGGGATAGTGGAAGGAGCATTAAAAAACAGGTAAAGGAGTTCCAGCAAAATGGCGCTCTAGGAAGAAGGACAATGCCGTCCCTCCACAGCAAAGATCCAAAAAACTAAGTCGAACAGAGAATACAACAATCCTGAAACCCTAAAACATCAAATGAAGAGATAAAGAACTCAGCC
>NW_004444021.1:1722600-1740526 GCF_000243295.1 Trichechus manatus latirostris
TTGTTAACCAATGTCATAAAACAACATGTGTAGTACTGTTTCATGAGAAACTATTTGTTCTGTAAGCCTTCACCTGAAGTACAATAAAATATTTAAAAAAAAAAAGAAAAAAAAACAGGTGAAGTTTTTTTGGGTACAAGTCATAGCTTTGATACTATGTAAGGGAGTGATCTCGAGTAATTTGTCTAACCTTTTGGAATTTTATCTTCTCACTCATAAAAATGCAATAAATAAATAATGATATCCTACTAATTTGGGGGGTTATTCTTGGGGTTGTATGGAAAATTGCTTTGTAAACTATAAATTACTATATAAGTGTTCAACGTTTTTCCTCAACTGTTAACATTATTATCAAGACACGCTTGCCCTCTTTTGTGAAGGAGGTGAAGCTGATCCACTACGATTTCTCTCTGGTAACACATCACTACCAATTTCCCAGTAGTGCACCTATGTTTGAGCTTTTCTCTTTTTCCTACCCATTGAATCTTACCTAACAGATTTACACTTGCACTGAAGTATAAATACTGATAAGTTCACAATAAATTACTCCCTCCAAAGTTTTTGACATTTCAGAGGGATCAGAAACAAAATAAAGCAAGAAAGATAGTGGATAACTTAACTGGCTTCTAAGGCCCCTAAAAATCTTCCTACAAAACTAAGGCCTCCCATTATCTCTTAGACATCTATACATTAAATTTCTGTCTTTTTGTTACCAAAAGGAGACAAATGACTAGAGAGAGTTACAACAAACTGGATGACAATGTTTGGAATGAATGGCTTGAAATATAGGTTATTGTGCATATGTACAATTGACTTTAAATGGCCCCAGGAACAATTCTCAAAGGTAAAAGTTGTCAGTCTCCAGAGTAAATGCAACTAAGGTAGAAATAAAGGCCCATGTGGCTTCCGGTTGGACACAGTGTCCCATGTAAATTAGGACGTTTTAAATAGAAAAATCAAACGGTACCTTTAACTGAAAGTTGCCCTAATTTGAAAGTGGCAAGGATAGATCAACCATAATACAGGTGCTAATATGTTCTTGAGGTCCCTGGGTAGTGCAAACCATTTGTAGTCAATTTCTAATGAAAAGGTTGCAGGCTTGAACTCACCCAGCAGTGTCACGAAGAAAGTCCTAGTGATCTGCTTCCCATAAAGAAAACTCCATGGAGCTCAGTTGTACTCTGTAAAACACATAGGGTTGTCGTCAGTTTAAATCTACTTGACAGCAGTGGGTTTGGTTTTTATTATGTTCTTCAGCAGCTTTTCACTTGAGCAACTTCAGAATCGGTGGTGATAGAATTTTTATATAAGTAGAACAACATGAAGGAGGCCAGCTAGTAAATACATGTGAATTATATACCGATAACCTTGTCTATTACAATTCTAATATCAACCTCAGGTTAAGGAAACCTTTCAGAAACACTAGTAAGTATCCATAGCAGAGTCCAAAGCAGTGTATAATGGGGCTTCAGAGTAAGTTGCCAACCTTTGCATATTCTGATCACATCCCTTACAGGTGTTGGTTGGAGCTTGAGGGACAGGTCTCATCTTGTTTTGTCCTGCTCAGGCAGCCCATGTCTTCAGTCCGTAACTCACAGAGCAAATAGGCCACCGTGTTGGACATTGCTCATTAAGTTTTAGTCACCAAAACCCAAAATCAAATCCATTGCCATTGAGTTTCCAAGGAGCAGCTGCTGGATTCGAACTGCCGACTTTTTCGTTAGCAGCCATAGCTCTTAACTGCTGTGCTAAAATCTTTCCTCTCTTTAATTAAACAAACAAACAAGCCACAAAAATCCCTCTGCTTGTGATACTTTAGGCAATTGGTTAAAGCCCTCTTATCTTTCCTAACTTGTCTCCCTCCTTCCATCCTTGCCACCCTCCCCACCCCCCAGCTCCCAGTCTACTCTCAACCCAGCAGAGTTCCCTGACCAACGCTGGTCCATGTTACTACTCTGTCAAAAACCCTCACTCAGTGTTTAAGCCAAAGTTCATGAAGTAACCTTGAAGGGCCCAGGTGAACTGCCAGCCCTCCTCCTTTAACTCTCTGAACTTTCTTCTATTCCTCTCTCCCATATCATTTCATTCTAGCCTCACTGACCTCTTTGCCTGTCCCTGCATGTGCCAGGCACACTCCTACAGAAAGGTCTTCTGTTTGCTGCTTCCAGTGCATGGGAAGGAATATCTGCATCCCCAAATATTCTCATGTCTCACTCCCTCATCCCAGACAACTTAATTGCTTGAAAGCAACCTTCACGCAAGGTCTTACCTAATTACTCTATTTAAATTTATACTCCCTGTCATGGATTGAATTGTGTCCCCCAAAAATATGTGTCAACTTAGCTAGGCCATGATTCCCAGTATCGTGTGATTGTCCACCATTTTGTCATCTGATGTGATTTTCCTATGTATTATAAATCCTATCTCTATAATGTTAATGAAGTGGGATTAGCGGAAGAACCCAATCTACAAAATTAGGTTGTGTCTTGAGTCAACCTCTTCTGAGATATAAAAGAGAGACGCAAGCGCAGAGACATGGGGATCTCATACCACCAAGAAACAAGAGTTAGGAGAATAACACATCTTTTGGACCTGGGGTCCCTGTACTGAGAAGCTATTTGACCAGGAAAAACTGATCACAAGTACCTTCCTCCAGAGCTGACAGAAACAGAAAGTCTTTCTCTGGAGCTAATGTCCTGAATTTGTACTTCTAGCCTGCTAGATTGTGAGAGAATAAACTTCTGTTTATTCAAGCCATCCACTTGTGGTATTTCTGTAATAGCAGCACTAGATGACTAAGACATTCCCCTTACCCCCAGTTCTTCCTATTCCTGCTTTATTTTGTCCTTAGCAGCACTTATCACTTATCTCTCATTACTGTGACATATATGTGTGTGTGCGTGTGCGCACAAAAGTTGGACAATGAATAAGGAAGATTGAAGAAGAATTGATGCATTTGAATTAGGGTGTTGGTGAAGAATATTGAATATGCCATCAAGTACCAGAAGAACAAACAAACTTGTCTTGGAAGAAGAACAGCCAGCATTCTCCTTTGAAGCTAGGATGAAGAGACTTCTTCCACGTACTTTCAACATGTTATCAGGAGGAACCAGTCCCTGGAGAAGGACATCATGCTTGGTAAAGTAGACGGTAGGGAAAGAGAGGAAGACCCTCAATGAGATGGATTGACACAGTGGCTGCAACAATGGGCTCAGGCATAGCAATGACTGTGAGGATGGCACAAGACCAGGCTGTGTTTCGTTCTGTTACACGGTGTCGCTATGAGTCGTAACAGACTTGACAGCACCTAACAACAACAAATATATATGTACACATATATATGCATATATACGTACACATATATATATATATATCTCAACCCATCGATTCGAACTCATAGCGACCCCCTGTGTGTCAATTGTTGATTTTTCAGAAATAGATCATGAGGTCTTTCTTCCAAGACACCTCTGGGTAGACTTGAACCGCCAACCTTTCGTATGTGTGCATGCATATGTGTTTATTTTCTATCCCCCGCCTCCCATAAGCTCAAAGAGAACAGGATTTTTTCTCTGTTTTGTTCACTGATACATCCCTATCTACTAGAACAGGCTAGGCACATAGTAAGTGCTCAGGAAATATATGCTGAGTGAAAGAATGGTGATATTGGCATGGTAGTAGTGATGGAGAAAGTGGATAAACGTGAGTGATACGTAGGAGACAGAAATGTCAGAATTTGATGAGGGCTGCATGTGGCATGTTAGAGAAGAGGTGAATGAGCTGTCAAAGGAGACTGAGAAAAGTAAACAGAGAACAGCCAAGAAAGTGGGGCATACTGGGAACCAAAGGATGGACTCATCCTGGGAGGTGGGGGAGTAGTGTCAAGGCAAGATAAACTGTTAGAAATTCCACTGGATGTGGTGGCATGAAGAACATTGTGAGAGTACATTTGATATTGCTCTACAAATGTTCTGTGTGAACTCTCCCACCGTGCTCCTTCTCACCAGATTAGCTGCATTTTCCCTCCCTTCTTGAGACCAGCACACATACAAATGCACACAGATACTTCTTCACTGCGTGTGGTGGCTTTAAAACATATCGATAAGTTCATTGATACTTCTCCTATCAAGAGGTGAGTCAGATTCTCCTCTCACTGAATATGGGTTGGCTTTGTGACTCACTTCTAACTAATAGAATGTGGCGGAAGTGACACTGCATGGTTGCCAAGGACAAGTCATAAAAGGAGAAAAAGCTTCTTTCTGGCTCTGTCTCTCTATTGAGACATGTACTTTTAGCACTGGGGCACCATGTAATAAGCCTGGCTCCCCTGAAGCCGCCATGTTGGAGAAATCAGATGGAGAGACAACAAACATGTTGCTGTCAAATCGACTCCAACTCAGGGTGACCCCATATGTTACATAGTAGAACCGCTCCATAGAATTTTCTTGAGTGTAATCTTTATGCAAGCAGATCGCCAAGCCTTTCTTTCAGAGAGTCACTGACTGGGTTCAAACCACCAACCTTGATGTTAGCAGTCGAGTGCAAACTGTGCTACCTAGGGACCTTGAGAGATGACACAGAAGAAGAAAATGCCCACAGAGCTCCAAATTTTCCTGTCTCCAGCTGTTGCAGTCTTTCTAGACCTTCACTCACTCCAGCATGTGAGTGTAGAAGCTTTTGACATGACTCCAGCCTCAGCCACCATCTGATTAAAACAGAAATAGAGATCCTGAGTTGGGATGCTGAGCTGAGCCCAGCCAATGCCAGAACCTTGAGAAATAATAATAGTAAATGATTGTTTTTATTTTATGCCAGTAAATTCGGGATAGTTTGATATACAGGGATAGAAAACCAGAACACTGGATGGTTCCTATTTATCTTTCAGACTTCCACCAGTTATTTCTGCAGAGAATTTTCTGACCTGTACTTACCCACTTCACCCACCCAGGCATAAAACAGTTGCCTCTCCTATGTGCTCCCAAAATATCCTTTATTTCCCTTTAGTAGAGTATTTATCACATATGAGTACAATTGTCTGTTTTCCCCACACAATTCTTTGAAGGAAGGCAATATAAAAGGAATAAAAAATGTTTGTTGAAAAGAAATATTTAAAACCTACACTCATTTGATATCCCTGGAGAGTAAATTTGTTGGTACAGAGGAATTAGGTACAGCATCACTTATGACGAAGCAGTATATTATACCTAAAGAAAATAAAATCAGTTTTACCTTCTATCTTAGTTTCTTAGTGCTGCTGTAACAGAAATACCACAAGTGGTGGCTTTAAGAAACAGAAATTAATTTTCTCCCAGTTCAAGAAGCTAGAAGTCCGAATACAGGGTACCAAAGCTAGAAGAAGGCTTTCTCTGTCTTCTCTGGGGGATAATTTTTGTCTCTTTCAACTTCTTTTCCTCAGTTCCTTGGTGATCTCCATGTGGCATCAGTCTTTCCCATTTGTGCTTCTTTACTTCTATAAGTAATTTGCTCTTTTCATATTTCAAAAGTGATTGGCTTAAGGCACACTCTTACACTGATGTGGCCTCGTTAACATAACAAAGAAAACCCTATTCCTAAGTGGAATCACACATCTAGCCATCAAGTCAATTCCAACTCATAGCAACCCTACAGGACAGAGTAGAACTGCCCCATAAGATTTCCAAAGCTGTAATCTTCACAAGGAGCCCTGGTGGCACAGTGGTTAAGAGCTCAGCTGCTAACCAAAAGGTCAGCAGTTCAAATCCACCAGCTGCTCCTTGGAAACCCTGTGGGGCAGTTCTGCTCTGTCCTATAGGGTTGCTATGAGTTGGAACTGACTCGATGGCACCTAACAAAAATAATCTTACAGAATCAGATTGCCACAGCTTTCTCCAATGGAGCAGCTGGTGGGTTTGAACTTCTGACCCTTCTGTTAGCAGCTGAGCACTTAACTACTGCACCACCAAGGTTCCTTCCTCATACCTATAGGAGTTAGGATTCCAGCACATATTTTCAGGGGGAAACAATTCAATCCATATCAGCCTCCAGCTTCAATCCTTCAATAATTGTGTGCCCGTGTATGTGCAAGAGTGTCATATCTGAGCTGACCTACAAGTCTGGATGAATTTTAAGTAGTCACTGACCTGGAGGAGACCATCCTTAGACAGCACATGCTTGGTTTTGATGTAATTATGTAGCAATGATTCAATGGAGGTACAGATGGTGATTAACACTGCAAACATTAAATAGAATAATGATTCCAAATGTACTCAATTAATGAAAGCATATTTACTGAATATCTGCTGTGTGCCTGGAATTATGCTATTTACTATGGGAGAAATGGAAGAATTATAAGCTCAGTTCTCTGCCTTCAAGGAAGTAATTATCTAGTTAGTGAGATAAGACATAAACACAAAATAAATTTGATCATATATGAGTAAATGGCTTAATTGATCATGTCAAGATCTAATATTACCCAGCAGGAAATAATCCACGTAAATAAATATACAATGCTCTGTTCATAAATATATATATATATATTTTATTGTACTTTAGGTGAAAGTTTACAGAACAAATAGTTTCTCATTAAACAGTCAGTACACATATTGTTTTATGACATTGGTTAACAACCCCACAACATGTCAACATGTTTCCTTCTTGGCCCTGGAGGACCTTTTCTTTTTTTTGGTGAAAATATACATAGCCAAAGATACACCATTTCAAAAATTTCTACATGTACAATTCAGTGACGTCGATTACATTCTTCCAGTTGTGCTGCTATTCTCATTTTAGATGAAGGTTTACAGAACAAAATAGTTTCTCATTAAACAGTTAGTACACATGTTGCCCTATGACAATGGTTAACAACCCCACTACATGTCAACACTGTCCTTACTCAACCTTGGGTTCCCTATTACCAGCTTTCTTGCCCCTTCTGCCTTCTAGTCCTTGTCCCTGGACTGCTGTGCCTCATTAGTCCCATTTTGTTTTATGGGGCTTATAAACATATTTTTAAACTTGAGGCATTTAATAGTAGTATGAGCTATAGTGAGCCCTAGTGGTGCAACAGTTAAGCACTCAGTTACTAATTCAAATGTTGGTAGTTCAAAGCCACTAGCAGCTCTGCAGGAGAAAGACCTGGTGATCTGCTCCTGTAAAGATTACAGCCTAGAAAAAGGAGAAGCCAATATGGTGCCCTAGACAGATGCACCATGTCCTTCCTCTGCAGCAAAGACCTGAAAAACTAAGTAAAACAGATACAAATGTCAGTCCTGGAATCCTAATAATCAAATGAAGGGATAAAGAACTAGATTAAACCCTGAATGGAAAAAGAACCTGACAAAAAACAGAGAACAAGGAGAGAGAACCAACAATATCAGATAACAACCTGAGTCTAGGACGCAGGATAGCCATTGATCGCCTATATATTAAATTTATTTTGAGATTATGTCTTATCTCACTAACTAAATAATTACTTCCTTGAAGGCAAGAGCTGATTACAACTTAGGTAAAGAACTCTCAATAATAAAACAAAGCTAAAAGACTTAAAACAAGGAAAAAGAGACGTCAATCTGTAAATGACGCAACATCAAAACAATAAAAAGGAGAATAAACAATGCAGGTATAGAACTTTCAAATGGAAAGGAAGTCAAGGTGATATCAAGTAATAAAAGACTGCTTCAGACTTGGGAAGATAAGGGTAAATTTCAAGGTAACCCCAAAGCAAGTTAACAAATCCACTCATCAGAATAAAAAAGAAGAAAAACATAAAGTCTCAGTAAATACAAAATCTATAATAATGAAAAAGGAGAAAAAAATACACAAACAAAAGGAACTCAGCACAGGAAAAAAAGAGGAACAGAGAAAACATCAGTACCACAAAAAAAAAAAAAAAATGACAGCAATAAACTCATACCTATCGATAATCACACTGAATGTAATGGCTTAAATTCACACATAAACAGACAGAGATGGAAAAATGGATTAAAAAACACGACCAATCCATATGCTGTCTACAAGAGGCACATCTTAGACACAAAGACATAAATATATTAAAAATCAAAGGATGGAAAAATATATATATCAAACAAATAGTAACCAAAATAGAGCAGGAGTAGTATTAATAATATCAGATAAAGTAGACTTTAAGGCAAAATCAACTGTAAAAAACAAATAAGGACATTATGTCATGATTAACGGGACAATCCACCAAGAAGATATAACCCTAATGAATATCTACGCACCCAATGACAGGGCTCTAAAATATGTAAAACAAACTCTAACAGCACTGAAAAGAGAAATAGACAGTTCTACAGTTAGAGTATGAGACTTTAACACACCACTCTCGATAAAGGACAGAACATCTAGAAAGAAACTTAACAAAGATACAGAAGATCTAAAGGTCACAATCAACCAAGTTGACCTCATAGTCACATATAGAACACTCCACCCAACAGCAGAAAAGTATGCATTCTTTTCTAACACACATGGAACATTCCCCAGAACAGATCACATTTTAGGCCACAAAGCAACCTTCAATAAAATCATAATGATACAAAGCATTCTCTCTGATCACAATGCTATAAAAGTAGAAATCACCAACAGGAACAGCAAGGATAAAAAATCAAATACATGGAAACTGAATAACGCCTCACTTAAAAACAACTGGGTAATAGAAAAAAATCAAAGAAAGAATCAAAAAATTCCTAGAATCAAATGAGAATGAAAACACATCATACTAAAACCTTTGGGACACAGCAAAGGCAGTGCTCAAAGGTCAATTTATAGCAGTAAACACACAAATCAAAAAAGAAGAACCAGCCAAAATCAAAACATTAGCCCTACAACTCGAACAAATAGAAAGAGAACAGTAAAAGAGGACCACAGTCACCAGAAGAAAGGAAATAACAAAAATTAGAGCAGAAATACATGAAATAAAGAACAGAAAAACAGTAGAAAGACTCAACAAGACCTAAAGTTGGTTCTTCGAAAAGATCAACAAAATCAACAAACTGTTGGCCAAAGTGACAAAAGAAAAACAGAAGAGGAAGCAAATAACCCAAATAAAAACTGAGATGGGTACATTACAACAGAATGAGTTGGAACCAATTCAACAGCACCTAACAACAAATGAAATAAGAAGGATCATAACAGAATACTATGAAAAATTTTACTCCAACAAATTTGAGAACTTAGAGGAAGTGGACAAATTTCTAGAAATGCACTACTTACCTAAACTAACACAAACTTAAATAGAAAAATTGAACAAATCCATAAGAAGAGAAGAGATTGAAAAGGTTAAAAAAAAAAAAAAGAAAGAAAGAAAGAAAACTTTCAACAACAACAAAAGCCCTGGGCTGGACTGCTTCACTGAAGAATTCTACCAAACATTCAGAGAAGAGCTCACACCAGTACTACTCAAACTATTTCAGACCATAGAATAGGAAGGAATACTCCCAAATTCATTCTATTAAGCCAGCATAACCCTGATATCAAATCCAGACAAAGACACCACAAAAAAAATAAAATAAAATAAAATAAAATTACAGACCAATATCTCTAATGAATATAGATGCAAAAATATTTGCTATCTATATATGCCGTTGTTGTTTGTTGTTAGGTGCCATCAAGTCAGTTCCGATGCATAGCAACCCTGTGTACAACAGAATGAAACACTGCCCAGTCCTGGGCCATCCTCACAATCATTGCTATGCTTGAGCCCACCGCTGCAGCCTCTGTGTCAATCCATATCATTGAGGGTCTTTCTCTCTTTCGCTGACTCTCTGCTTTGCCAAGCAGGATGTCCTTCTCCAAGGACTGGTTCCTTCTGATAACATGTCTAAAGTACATAGGACGAAGTGTCACCATCCTTGCTTCTAAACAGCATTCTGGCTATGCTTCTTCCAAAACAGATTATGCTCATGGAAAGGAAGACTCTACATTGTGAAAATGTCAATTCTACCCAAAGCGATCTACAGATAGAATGTAATCCCTATCCAAATACCAACAACATTCTTTAACGAGATGGAAAAACTAATTACCAACTTCATATGGAAAGGGAAGTGGCCCCAGATATTGATGAAAAAGAACAAAGTAGGAGGCCTCACACTACCTGATCTCAGAACCTGCTATACAGTCACAGTAGTCAAAACAGCCTGGTACTAGTACAACGATAGATACATAGACCAAATGAATAGAATCAAGAACCCGACATAAATCCATCCACTATGGTCACCTGATCTTTAGCAAAGGATCAAAATCCATTAAATAGGGAAAAGACAGTCTTTTTAACAAATGGTGCTGGCAAAACTGGAAGTCCATTGGTAAGAAAATGAAAGAGGACCTATACTTCACATCATACACAAAAACTAACTCAAAATTAATCAAAGACCTAAGTATAAAAACTAAAACAATAAAGTTCATGGAAGAGAAAAGTAGAGAAAATGCTAGGGGCCCTAATACATGGTATAAAGAGAATACAAACCATAACTAACAATGCACAAACACCAGAAGATAAACTAGATAACTGGGAGCTCCTAAAAATTAAACACTTATGCTCATCAAAGATTTCACCAAAATAGTAAAAGAGACCCTACAGACTGGGAAAAAATTTTTGGCTGTGACATATCTGACAAGAGTTTAATCTCTAAAATCTATAGAATACTTCAACACCTCAACAGCAAAAAGACAAATAATCCAATCAAAAAACGGGCAGAGGTTTCGAACAGACACTTCACCAAACAGGACATTCAGGCAGCTAAGTGACACATGAGGAAATGCTTGCAATCATTAGCCGTTAGAGAAATGCAAATCAAAACTACAATGAGATACCGTCTCACCCAAACATTACTGGCATTAATCAAAAAAACTGAAAATAACAAATGTTGGAGAAGTTGCAGGGAGATTGGCACTCCTATGCACTGCTGGTGGGAATGTAAAATGATACAATCACTATGGAAAATGATATGATGCCTCCTTAGAAAGCTAGAAATAGAAATACCATACGACCTAGCAATCCCACTACTAAGAATATATCCTAGAGAAATAAGAGCCATCACATGAATAGACATATGCTCACCCATGTTCATTGCAGCATTATTCACAAGAGCAAAAGATAGAAACAACCTAAATGCTCATCAGCAGATGAATGGATAAACAAATTATAGTACACACACAATGGAATACTATGCAATGATAAAGAACAATGATGAATCTGCAAAGTATCTCACAACATGGATGAATCTGCAGGGCATTATGCTTAGTGAAATAAGTCAATCACAAAAGGACAAATATTGTATGAGACTACTTGACAGTCTTTATAACTAAAGACCCAAGAAAACGTTTACACATAGAAGAAAAAACAATCTTTGATGGTTATGAGGGAGGGGAGGGCTGGAGAAGGGAAATCACTAACTAGATAGTAGACAAGTATTAAGTTTGGTGAAGGGAAAGACAGCACACAACATAGGGAAAGTCAGCACAACTTAACCAAGGCAAAGTCATGGAAGCTTCCTAGACACATCTAAGCACTGTGAGGGACTGAGCTACTGGGGTTGAGGGCTGGGAACCATGGTGTCAGGGGACATCTAGGTCAATTGGCAAGACATAGTTCATAAAGAAAATGTTCTATATCTGACTGTAGTGAGTAGCATCTGGGGTCTTAAAAGCTTATGAGCAGCCATCTAAGATACATCTATTGATCCCATCACATTCGGAGCAAAGAAGAATGAAGAAAATCAAAGACACAAGGAAAATATCAGTTCAAAGGACTAATGGACCACATGAGCCACAGCCTCCACCAGACTGAGCCTAGAAGAATTAGATGGTGCCCGACTACCACCACAATATCACAATAGAGGGTCCTGGACAGAGCGGGAGAAAAATATAAAACAAAATATAGAACAAAATTCAAATTCACGGAAAGAAGTCCAGACTTATTGGTCTGACAGAGACTGGAGAAACCCCTGAGACTATGGCCCCTGGACATCCTGCTAACACAGAGCTAAAGGCACTCCTGAAGTCTACCTTTTAGCCAAAGATCAGATGGGCTTATAAAACAAACCATCATGGCTGTATCCTTTCACCATACCTTTTCAATCTGCATGCTGAGCAAATAATCTGAGCAGCTGGACTATATGAAGAAGAATGGGCCATCAGGATTGAAGGAAGACTCATTAACAACCCACGTTATGTTCATTAACAACCTGTGTTATGCAGATGACACAATCTTGCTTGCTGAAATTGAAGAGGACTCGAAGCACTTACTGATGAAGATCAAAGACCACAGCCTTCAGTATGGATTACACCTTAACATAAAGAAAACAAAAATCCTCACAACCGGACCAATAAGCAACATCATGATAAACGGAGAAAAGATTGGAGTTATCGAGGATTTCATTTTACTTGGATCCACAATCAACACCCATGGAAGCAGCAGTCAAGAAATCAAAAGACACATTGCATTGGGCAAATCTGCTGCAAAAGATTTAAAGTGTTGAGAGGCAAAGACGTCACCTTGAAGACTAAGGTGCGCCTGACCCAAGCCATGGTGTTTTTAATCGCCTCATGTGCACGCGAAAGCTGGACAATAAATAAGGAAGACCACAGAAGAATTGACGCCTTTGAACTGTGGTATTAGCAAAGAATATTGAATATACCATGGACGGCCAAAAGAACGAACAAATCTGTCTGGGAAGAAATAAAACCAGAACACTCCTTAGAAGCAAGGATGGCGAGACTACATCTCACATACTTCGGTCATGTCATCAGGAAGGACCATTCCCTGGAGAAGGCCATCATGCTTGGCAAAGTAGAGGGTCAGTGAAAAAGAGGAAAACTCCCAATAAGATGGATTGACACAGTGGCTGCAACAATGGGCTTAAGCATAACAATAATTGTGAGGATGGTGCAGGACCGAGCAGTGTTTCGTTCTGTTGTACATAGGGTCCCTGTGAGTAGGAACCAACTCGATGGCACCTAACAACAACAACAATAAAACAAACAGTAATACACATAAGGAACATGTTTCTTAGTTCAATCAAGTATACGTGACCAAATAGGCAACACCTGCCCAGAAGCAAAGACGAGCAAGGCAAGAGGGACAGGAAAACTGGATAAATGGATATGGGGATCCCAAGGAGAAAAGGGAAAGGGGGAGAGAGCCGACACAATATGGGGACTGTAACCAATGTCACAAAATAACTT
This sequence comes from Trichechus manatus latirostris, assembly GCF_000243295.1. Lineage (NCBI taxonomy): Eukaryota > Metazoa > Chordata > Mammalia > Sirenia > Trichechidae > Trichechus > Trichechus manatus. Next base: position 1,735,777 of record NW_004444021.1, read on the forward strand.
GTGTATAAATTTTTAAATAAGAAACTAATTTGTGGTGTAAACTTTCACCTAACGCACAATTAAAAAAAAAAAAAAAGAAAGCTTGAAATGACAGATAGATGATTAAAGATATTAATTAAAGCAACAAAAGTAAATAGATTAAACTCCCCTATTCAAAGACAGATAGTTACATAATGGTAAAAATAACAATTGAAAATCTTACATGAAAAATAAATAAATAAAAAGATTACAGCCTAGATTACTCTGTTTCATGGGGTTGCTATGAGTTGAAATGGACTAGAAGACACCTAACAACAACAATATGAACTATACTAAGCTGAAACACAAGAGGGACTGCTGATATTTATATATTTTATGAATATCACAATTTAAAAAAACCAAGATATCCCCAAATCAGAACTCTCTATTTTATTTTTAATTAAAACAATAAAAAAAAAAAAAAAAAAAACAGAAGTAGTCTGCTATGGGATCTCACAACAAGGACTTTGATAGTTGATATCCCTCTTTCAGCTTTATTTTAGATTTCTCCCTGGTGGTTTTTAAGGCCCCAACACTATCAAAATTTTCATGTGACCTATGGGAAAACACTACGTGAAATTTGATTCAAGTCATCAAGTAAAAGTTGAACATTTCTTACTATTTTTGTCACTGAAATTCTTAACTCCTATTCCAAATAGTTGTTCCTTATTCTTTTGCACGTTTTAAGGCTCAACCTGACAATTTTGCTCAACAAAAATTGTACTGTGTTTGGCTTTGTATAAGGAGAAGTTAATATGAAAGCAGAAGCTGGAAAAAATACACTGGATGCATAATGGAGGATTTTGAGAAAGCAGATAGAAATGAGTTAAACTAATTACCTGTCCCTCATTCTGTCCTTTCCTTTATTCCGTACATTAGTAAATGACTCCATCATCTGCCCAGCTGTGAACAAGATCAACTTAAATAGCTTTCAATCTAATGGGAATAAACACAAGTAAATAGGAAATTGCAAATGCATTGTTAGCTGCTAAGATCAGGGCAGAATGGAAGGATATGGAAATACTCAGATAGGGAGAATTGGAAAAAGGCAGGGAGTATCAGAAAGTTTAATTGTTAATGAAATCAAATCAAGGTGAGTTCTAACCAGAATTAATGTCATCTGAAAAGGTTTAGAGGAAGGAGATTTACTGGAGGAACAAAAATTTAGTATGGCTGAAGGCTGAAGTATAAGTTGGTGATGGACAAGAGTTGAGGCTGAAGAGATAAACGGTAGACAAACAAGAAAGGGTTCTGTAAGAAGGCTTAAAGAGTACTGGATTTATTGAGGAAAATTGTGGAGACACTGAAGGGTTTTAGGAGGAAAGTGATGCTTCTTGTTCTTAGGTGCCATTGAACTGGATTCGACTCATAGCCATCCTATACAACAGAACGAAATATTGCCCGGTCCTGCACCATCCTCACAATCATTGCTATGTTTAAGCCCCTTGTTGCAGCCACTGTGTCAGTAAATCTCATTGAGCCTCTTTCTTTCTTTCTTTCGCTGACCATCTACTTTACAAAACATGATGTCCTTCTTCGGGGACTGGTCCCTCCCGATAACATGTTCAAAGTATGTGAGACAAAGTCTCGCCATCCTTGCTTCAAAGAAGCATTCTGGCTGTACTTCTTTCAAGACAGATTTGTTTGTTCTTCTGGCAGTCCATGGTATATTCAATATTCTTCGCCAACACCACAATTCAAAGGCATCAATTCTTCTTCAGTCTTTTTTATCCGTTGTCCAGCTCTCACATGCATATGAGGTCATTGAAAATACCATGGCTTTGGTCAGGTGCATCTTAGACCTCAAAGTGACATCTTTGCTTTTTTCTACATTTTAGAGAGGTCTTTTGCAGCAGATTTGCCCAATGCAATGTGTCTTTTGATTTCTTGACTGCTGCTTCCATGGGTGTTGATTGTGGATCCAAGAAAATGGGATCCTTGACAATTTCAATCTTTTCTCCATTTATCATGATATTGCTTATTGCTCCAGTTGTGAGGATTCTTGTTTTCTTTATGTTGAAGTGTAATACATACTGAAGGCTATAGTCTTTGATCTTCATCAGTAAGTGCCTCAAGTCCTTTTTGCTTTCAGCAAAAAAGGTTGTGTCATCTGCATATTGCAGGTTGTTAATGAGTCTTCCTCCAATCTTGATGCCACATTCTTCTTCTTATAGTCCAGTTTCTCAGATTATTTGCTCAGCATACAGATTGAATAAGTATGATGAAAGGATACAACCCTGACACATGCCTTTCCTGATTTTAAACCACAGTTATCACCTTGTTCTGTTCAAACGACTGCCTCTTGGTCTGTGTACAGATTCCTCATGAGCACAATTAAGTGTTCTGGGATTCCCATCCTTCACAACATTATTCATAATTTGTTATGATCCACACAGTCGAATGCCTTTGCATAGTCAATAAAACACAGGTAAACATCTTTCTGGTATTCTCTGCTTTCAGCCAAGATCCATCTGACATCAGCAATGATATCCCTGGTTCCATGTCCTCTTCTGAATCTGGCTTGACTTTCTGACAGTTCCCTCCCAAGGTACTGCTGCAAACATTTTTGGTTTATCTTCAGCAAAATTTTACTTTCATGTGTTATTAATGATATTGTTCGATAATTTCTGCATTCTGTTGGATCACTTTTGTTTGGAATGGGTACAAATATGAATCTGTTCCAGTTGGTTGGCCATATAGCTGTCTGCCAAATTTCTTGGCATAGATTAGTGAGCACCTCCAGTGCTGCATCCATTTGTTGAAATATCTCAATTGGTATTCCATCAATTCCTGAAGCCTTGGTTTCCCCAATGCCTTCAGTGCAGCTTGGACTTCTTCCTTCAATACCATCAGTTCTTGGTCATATGCTACCTCCTGAAATGGATGAACCCTGACCAATTCTTTTTGGTATAGTGACTCTGTGTATTCCTTCCATCGTCTTTTGATGCTTTTTGTGTTGTTCAGTACTTTGCCCGTAGAATCCTTGAATATTGCTACTCGAGGCTTGAATTTTTTCTTCAGTTCTTTCAGCTTGAGAAATGCCAAGTGCGTTCTTCTCTTTTGGATTTCTAATTCCAGATCTTTGCAGGTCATCACACCAGAGTGATGCTAGTGGATAATATTTTAGAAAGATAATTCTGGCTGCTGTATAGAGTATGTATTGGGGATGTTATAATAGCATCAGCAAAAGATGTTAGTGATTCGAAGTAAGACAGCTGCAGTTTTGAGTGGAGCAATGTTGATGGGATTCAAGAAATATTAAAAGGATTGTATCTAAAGGATCTGTTGATTAATTTGTGGGACATAAGAGGATTTTTATTTGGGTGGTTGGGAAGCTTGATGAATGGATGTACCAGTCACTGACATAGGCAACACAGAAACGGAAATGGTTTTGGTTGGGTAGAGTGACGTTCTCAGCCTTAGAAGTGCTATGTAGAAACAGCATCATTTCTGGTCAGAGTTGTAATTTTCATGCTAATAGCAAGCATTTACCAGTGATAAAAGTGTGATGAATACTGCCGAAGTGTGTGTTATAGATTTGTATTTATCATTACCAAGCAGCTCCAACCAACGTTTGGATTCTTCTCATGACCCAGTTGTCCTCTCCTTGTGCACATAATTGACCCAGCTGGGCTCTTAGGAGTTTTGGACCCCTCTGGTTTTCTGCTCACACGTGGTTCCTCTGTGGTGTGTTCGGCACAACACACACCTTGTTGTCAGGCACACCCTTCTGGATCCTTACTCCTCTTGGCTTCCATGTGATGCTGTCAACCTCCTCATCGTCTTGAGTTCCTACTCTCCTGTGGTCTTGCATCTGGCTGAGGGACTTGGGGAGTCAGGCTCAGAATTCCTGGATCACTATGATTGCCAAATCGGATTAACATTTGGGTTGGACTAATCGTGCTTTCCGCTTTTCTAAACTGAGGAGAGTAGTGTCCCTCGGAGCGTCCAGCAATGAAGGCTGACCGAATCTTAAATCCTCAAGCCAAAGAATGAGCCTTCTTCAGCACACAACCAGGATTTAGAATTTCTAATTTTCATTCCTCATTCTGTTGTACAAGGACCCTTTCTTTATTTTAACTGTTGTTAAATGGGGATAATAACATTCAATGTGATTTAAAGAACGTAATCGTGTCATAGGATTGAAAAGTCTAGATAAAATAGGTAAAAAAAGAAACTGCCTTAAAATTTTAAGGCAATAAAAAAGACTTCAAACTTGGCAAGGCTATTTTTCTCTTTCTTAAATTTTAAATTGTTAAGAGCAGTGTTTCCTAACGTGATACTGAAAAACAATTTCCAAGAAATGTTAATGGTATTTACTAAAAGAAGAAAAAAAAGGGGGGGAGGAGGGAGGCTGGCTATGTGAATAACTCTAAACAAATCTGGATGGAGTATACAAAGTTAAACAGGCTGTTTATTGCAGATTCTTCTGCCTTTAGTAAACAACAGGGCAGTGTGAATAATCAAGAAGACAGGAATGCAGTATGCAGCATTTCTTGCTGTAATGTCTTGGGGCACATCTTTGATGTGGTGAAACCCATGTGAAATTGTTCACTACAGATTAGTAAATAAGCACAAGTAAGCCCGTGCTTACCTTGCTTACTGGGTGATTCACCCGTGTCAGGGATTGTAAATTTAAAAAGAGGCTTTGATTCTGTAGGAAGGTGCTGTGGGGTTGAGAGAGAGACAGATGCCAGTCATACCTAGAAGCAGAATTTTTTTTTTTTTTTTT
>NW_004444021.1:1743831-1746114 GCF_000243295.1 Trichechus manatus latirostris
TCTCTGTGTTTTCTGTTTTCTCCCCCTGTTCTGGAATTCCAATCACTCGTCAATTTTTGCTTTTAATTGTGTCCCACATAACTCTCAGGGTCTCGTCATTTTTCTTTGTTCTTTTTTCTGAGTTTTCCTCAAACAGAGTTGTATCCAAGTGTTTGTCTTCAATTTCGCTGATCCTTGTCTTCCACCGTTTCAAATCAGAAGCAGAATCTTTGATGTTGTAAAAAAAAAAAAATTGAAACTCTTCACTACAGTTGATTTGGTAAGCAAGGTAAGTACCGTGCTTACCTTGCCTGTTGGATAATCGGTCTGTTTTGGGGGATCAGTATTCCATAGAACGTGGTTTGAAAATTGCTCCTTTAAGGGCATTCCAACCAAATCAAACCCACTGTAGTGGAGTTGATTCCTACTAATAGCGACCCTACAGATCAGAGTAGAACTTCCCCATAGGGTTTCCTAGGCTGTAATCTTAACGGAAGCAGATTGCCACATCTGCCTCCCACATAGCCGGTGGTGGGTTCAAATCGCCAACCTTTCGGTTCGCAGCTAAGTGCTTAACCACTGCGCCACCAGGGCTCCTTTCTAAGGACATTACCACTGATGAATCACACAGTCATGTATATGCATGAGCTTTCAAATTGCTGATTCTTTAGATTGGCTACAGCTCCAAGATCAGGGAGGACTATCACCTGAATGATTCTCTGGTGCTGTAGTAGACTCTGGTGGAATAGAATAACTAAGTAGTTGATTGACTGCATTAGGCCATGGGTACTATAGGCATCAATCAATTAAGCATATTGAACTTCAATTTCTGCTTTCAATCCAGATTGAAAGCAGAGCAAAATTAAAAATCTCCTTGGCCCTTCCCAGCACTTTAGCTAGTTAGCATTTCAGCTCAGCAACCCATATAAATAGGAAATTTGCAAAAGAAAGATATGGCAGGAAGGAAACATTTGAGCAAGCCGAAACTGATAAAATATTCTTAAAAAAAAAAAACAGGTGATATTGCTCACATAGTGAACAGATTTTCTGTATGCATTTCCAGAATCAGCTGATACATTAGGAACATAGAAAGCACAAAAAGATAGCATGATGAATTTTCTCCTTTCAGTAGCATAGCTCAGAATGATTCATCTTATGGAGACAAAAAATGTGAAAAGATCCTTCCGTCATTCTTGCTGTAAGTGGGTGAGTGTCGGGGGAGAGAAGGAGAGGGAAGAATCATCTCCCAACGCTCTACTGTGTCCTGAAAGAGAATATCAAGTCCTCTTATCTACCTGTGAAAGGGCTTTGAATTCTTAGAAGGAAGGTGTCTTAGTAATCTAGTGCTGCTCTAACAGAAATACCACAAGTGAATGGCTGTAACAAAGAGAAATTTATTTTCTCACAGTCTAGTAGGCTACGAGTCCAAATTCAGGGCATCAACTCCAGGGGAAGGCTTTCCCTCTCTGTCAGCTCTGGAGGAAGGTCCTCATCGTCATCAATCTTCCCCTGGACTAGGAGCTTCTCTGCACAGGGACCCCCAGGTCCAAAGGACACGCTCTTCTCCTGGCACTGCTTTCCCAGTGGTATGAGGTCCCCCCTCCCCGGCCCCTGCTTGCTTTCCTTTCCTTTTATCTCTTGTAAGATAAAAGGTGGTGCAGGTCACACCCCAGGGAAACTCCCTTTACATTGGATCAGGGATGTGACTTTAGTAAGGGTGTTACAATCCCACCCTAATCCTCTTGAACATAAAATTACAATCGCAAAATGGAGGACAACCACACAATACTGAGAATCACGGCCCAGCCAAACTGATACATTTTTGGGGGGACGTAATTCAGTCCATGACAGAAGGATATCACATTAACCCAAGGTTTTAAAACACAATTTCGAGAGTGTTCTCTTCATCTCATGTTTGAGAAGCAGTGTTGTCTCTGCACCTGTGGGTACTACTGTCAGGATCTGTGTGCCCATACTAACTAATGATTTACCATACTCTGAGAAGTGGTGTTCTTAAAACAGCACCTTTCGCTGCAAACTGACAAAGACATCAACAATTCCTTAAAGCCCGGCAACCAAGGCAGTCCACGTTCTCCTTCAAAATTTAGAGGACATAATATTAAAGAGATGAGAACTGAAAGCTCTCCACCTCAGCAATCACGGAAGGTGATTTCATTTTCCAGAAAATACATTGAAGAAAGAATGTGAGTACTACAACTATAGTAATATACTAAATATTAATCTAATTTGACAGAATATTATATAGCACACAAAATAGAAATAAATATACTTATATATTTATTA
>NW_004444021.1:1746214-1785339 GCF_000243295.1 Trichechus manatus latirostris
TGAAATATGAACTTTAAACATGCTTTTTAATACAAATATTTAGGTAATGAAGTTAATGTGGTTTTTTTTTGCAATTTTGGGAGATATTTTTTGTTTCAGATATGTTTTCCAGTTTGTCTTCGTCTTGTGTGTGTTTGTGTGTGTGTGTGTGTGGTTTTGTGAAGTCTAATGGAGAACTATGTGTATCAGTGTCTATCATGTTGAAATCCTGCAGAATTCACAAGTCTAAATTAAAGGATTTATTTCTTTTCCTTATATTGGGAACAGCAAGTAACTCAGTATGGTAGTCTGTTAGGTCCTTGGATAGCACGAAAAGTTTGATCTCTGCTACTAACCGAAAGGTTGGTGGTTTGAGTCCATCCAGCAGAACCTTGGAAGAAAGGACTGGTCATCTATTTCCACAGGTGATCTAGCCCCTGTAGTCAATTGGAACTCATAGTGACCAGATAGAGCTTAACTGTTTGGGCCACCCAGGGACTCCTTCCATAAGGCTAGAGCCAACAGCAATTGAAAACCTATGGAGTGCAGTTCAACTCTGAAACATGTGAGGCTGACATGAGCCAAAAAGTGATGAGTTTATTCTTGTTTGTTTTAAGATTTGCACAGGCACAGATCTGCCTAGGTTTGCAGGCTGTGGATGGTTTGGAGTTAAGAAGGAAAGAACAGAGTAAGAGACTCTTTGCTGTTGACTTCAAGACATAAGTGGGTCAGATTTCTGAAATCCCAAATAACAACAAAACTATCTATAGTTTAGTACTATATTTTTAAATCATAATTTTTAAAATAATAAAAAGGTGATTTTCCTGGATACCAGTCATTACTCTGAAAGGGATTGTACTAGGAGATTCACTAGTGTCTCCCAGATAAGGGGCCATCTAGATGACCTTGTTGTCTAAGCCTGAGGACTCTGAAGTTGGCAACTGCTGATCTCGTGCCCAGCGCAGCCTGGGTCTTTGGTTGTCTGAGAGCCCTGCTGATGTCCCCTTCTGGATCTCTGCGATCCTCTCCTGAAGGGCAGTGAAGCTCCCTGCTTCTCTGGGACCGGGAGACCTCCCTCTCTGTCCAGCCTCTGAAAACCCTTTTTCCATCTTCCATCCTCCCAAGCATTGCTCTCTTCTGCTCCCCCAGCATAATCCCCTCAAAGACTAGGCACCAGAAAACAAAAGCCCAGAACCAAATTTTCCTAGGTAATTCAACAAAGCTACACAGATCTCCTGTGGGGCAAAGGAGCACTTTGACCAGTTAGCAGCCTAGAACAAGTGTGGGGCGGGAAGAGGGGGAATGTTGGCAGAAAAATCCAGGGAGAGCAAAATACTTGTCTCAGTGATGTATCCTGCCATATCTGAGCACACACACACACACACACACACATTTTTTAACAGTTCATTCTCATTCAGAGGAGGATTAACCAGTAAGCTAGGTGTACGGGATTACATTAGGCAAGGTACACACGAGTTTACTGTAGTGAAACCCCTGTGAACTCATACATTACAGATTAGTAAGTAAGCACAAATAAACCAGTGCGTACCTTGCTTATTGAGTAATCTGTCCATGCTCCCAATACTTCTGTAGTTATATAGGACAAATTCAGTCATGGGATTTGCCACTGATGGAACTTTCACATTTGCCTGACCACGGTCGTCAGCAGTGGTGATTGCTTCATGCTGGTCAATTTGCTCCTTTCTTTCAGTCATTCCATCAGCACTTGCCATTGACCTTTGTGCCAGTGTACGCTGTAGCCACTACCCCTGGCCTCGCGTTATGCTCTGATCAGTCTCTTCTGGGCCATGATGCCTTCCGTTAGTCAAGCTTCCCCTCCACATGACTCATTTCGCCATCTGTGTCTCACTTGGAATATTTTCTGCTGCTCTCTCAAAGTCTTTGCACTGCCCTGGGTTACTCTGATTTCCTGGATTTTTAGACTCCACTATGGTGAATGATTAGGATTACAACATATTTTTGTAATTCTAGCATGGTATTTCAAACACTTACTTTGTTGTGGTTAGTGCATAGATTTTGGAAATACAGGACTGAACATTAGATTAATAAACTCTTATGGTTAAAGCGGGCTTGTTATTTCTATGGCATATATTTGCACTCCAGCTGTAGTGAGGGGTGTGTGTTTGCGTGTGTGTGAGTGTATGTGTTTAGTGGAAGCAGAGAATGACGGAAAGATTTGAGACTTCTCAGTTCGGTAGGGAAGTTAAAACCCTACCAACTATCAAACAGATACCTTAAAACCCTGAAAAGCCTAAATTAAATACTCAGGATTAGCTTAACTTGCTGTGAAATGGGACATTCAAATTCCTGCCAAATTCAAGGTACATAGGTAAGTCCGCTTTTTAGAAGTGTTTCCCCCTTAAACTAGTTTAAACAACCATTTAATTGATTGGGAAAAAAAGTTTCTAAATCAAAACCACTAATTTAAAAGATCCAGAAAATCAACTTCTTTAAATAATTGGATAGTCCACTACTGTACTAGGATAGCTCAATCACTGTACTAGTGATTCAAAATAGTCTGATGACTTTGTCTCTGCATATGCACATTAAAAGTAAAATTAAATATATGACAATAAACCCCAATGTCATAAAGGAGTCCATTTTTCAGATGAATGCTATGAACAATAATAGTTCTCAGCTGAACATTGAGAGAAATCAGAAATCAGTGTGGACCATTTCATTTATTTATTTGCTCCAGCAGGCTATCATTACTGGTATTACAATTAAACCTGAGGGCTAGAACTGGGAGATGTTTTAAAAAAGAGAGGTAGCAGAAAAGGAATGGGAGAGCAGGAGTGATGCAGAGAAGAAGGAAATAAAGAAGCAGAAGTGAAAGGAGGAGAAGTGAGTATAAAAGCGAGAGAGAAAGTCACCAATAAGTGCCCTACTGCCAAGTGGCACCTATGCCACAGAACCCAGGATTCCCTCTGGAATGGAAGAGAATGTGGAAACGGATAGAAATCAAGTTCATATGGGTACATAAGTTACTTCTGTCCCATTTTTCTTTTCTTTAAGGGGACGGTCTGACCATGATGCTCACCAAGATTCCTTTTTGCTATAAAATTAGTAAATGCTATGAAAGATCACACTCTAAGCCGGGTGGCAGCTGGGCAATTCAAGTACGCGTTTACATTCCAAACATATTCCGAAAGTATCCCATAGAGTTTGAAAAGGCCCTGCATTTGTCCCTAAGAAAACCGTAAATATGAGCTGTTCTTTGGACTATGTTAAAGTGTTCTTTTCTAAGAAATCTATGTCTAAAAAAGCCATCTGGGAAATATTCACCTCAAGTTTTCTAGTAAATTGGAAACACTGCTGCACGGTGACAACCTCGAATAAGTACAATCTACCCAATGGTCACTAACTGCCATCAAAATGCTAAGTCACTTTCAGCTTCAAGGAGGCATATGTGTTGGGATGGGTCCCACTCAAGTGGTTAGTTTTAGCTGAACTCCAGAATGCATCAGGGCTTAAGCCAACTCTTAATAAATGCACCAGATTTTAGCATCTGGAGGGAAGCTGATCCAAAACAAATTATATGATCCACATAGTATGTAGCTCTGGTGTGGTCATCTGATTCCTGAGCAGTGACCATACTCTGGATGTGTAGGATGAACTTTTAACCCAACAAATGACAATGTAGCAAACAACAGCTGCAGAGCCCTTTCACCAGTGAAGCTATAAAAACTCAAATAAAATGAATTGTGTTTATGGTGACATTAGCACTTTAAAATGGCTATTTCTTTTAGTCTGCAGAAAATAAGAAAACCTGCAGCAATCACAGAAGTCAGCTCTTCCTAAGGAGATAAGCCATGCCTTAGAAAGGCAGATGAGATTAATGTCTTTCCTTTTTCTGCTCAACTGGTGATTGACTTTCATCTTCAGCTCTCTTTCGAATCTTTCTTAAGGAAAGGAAGACTTTGTCTTGAAGGGTTTAGTAAGCGATGTGGCTTAGTCTGTGTTTTATGACTAATTAAAATGGGCTGAAAATGGCATGATGGTATCACAAATTAAGGTGTTCCCACTTGGACACTTAATGCTTGACTCAGCCTGTTGTGGCCTAATCCTGCTATCTTTGGCACTTTCAGGTAGTTATGGATTGGATGCACAGATTCAGTTACAGTCTATGACACTATGTGGTCTGTCTCTTAATTATGTAATGCAGTCTCTGTGAGTCATGATAACATGTACATTAAAATAGGCGGTATAAATATAATTGGAATGAGCCGGGCTGAAGCAATTCCTATAAAAGCTTCTACCCAAATTGGAAGTATCTCAGATTCAGTTAGGGAAAGAGTTTAGTGAAAATGCTGCATTATCCTAAAAGCCATTCGAGTGATGTTATCTGTTATGGATAAAATGATCAAGTGAAAGAATTAAATTGATAATTAAGCCGTGTCTGTCTGTATGTTATGTCTGGATGGGCAGAGTAGTGCTTTGCCTCATAGCAAGTCTCCTTTAAAACTAGGATAAATAGGCAAGAAATCTGATGTCTAATTACTAAGCAGAGTTCAGTGGGTTCTAATAAAGACTCTTATCTTGTTGTAAACTTCTCTGAAGCACATCTAAATGCTTTGGCAGAGATGGACATTGAGTAATTCACAAGGCAGGAAATCAAGTTAACTATGTGACCTGTAAGTTTCCTTCTATTGTGGTTTAATAGTTCATTATTCTGTGAAATCGATGCACTTGTTATTTTTCACTCCTTTTTGGTTGAAGCTAATTGGCTTTTTTTTTTTCTTATAAATGTTTGGTCCAAAAAACATTGCAAGGAAGCCAGTGTTGAAGATTTGGGAGGCTCTCTTGAGCTCAAGTAGTCAATGAGGAAGAAAGGTCTTCAGTTCTTAAAGATTCTCCCCAAGGTTGTTAAACACTCCATGAGTAATCGAAAGTTGTGTGTATTTTCTTACTGATTCATCATGCTTCTTGGACTCACATACATTTCCATTTGGCCTTGGCCTATGAATGTATCTTGTGTTTTAAATCACTGGTGAACAACTGAAACTCAGAATGCTGTGCAATATGTTGTTCAATATTCTAGCCACTCCTATGTTTTTTACATAAAACACCTGCTTCCGAAACTACAGAACATATCTAGGTTATATTAACAGAGATTATTTTCTTCCAGAATATAATTGTTTTTGTAGTTTTAGTAATCTGGCACTTAGAAAATATAATGTACTTTATTGTTGTAGTTACATTTCATACTGATATTATGCTATATGAGGGAGGTAAAAGGAAGGCATGTGTCTATCAGAAAAGAAAGGCAATTATGCCTCCAGGAAATCAACCCAGTTTGTTAATAAGGATGAAGAAAATAATCAAAGGAACTGGCTTTTAATCAGGAATTTATCCATGATAAAGCACAGCCAGCATGACTGTTTGGACCTTGGCTAGTCAGTCAAAGACAAGTTTTGAAATGACGAGCCTGTTGCTAAACTCCAACAGCTACAATTTCTTTTCCACTTACTCATCTGTCTCATGAAACCTGAGATTACTAGAATATAGCACTTCTTTAAAAAATAAAGGAACTTGAACAATTTTTTTGTGGCATGTGCAAACCACAGCTTCTATGCCAGTAAAATTACACTGTTGAGTGACTTCATCTTCAATAGCGGTGATGGACAAGTTCCTCTTCACTGACCCCAATGCCATCTGTCATCCTGGATTCCACCTACAGTGCATTGTATGAGCTGCACCGAACAGGTTTCAGCCCGGTCAAGGTCACTGCCCAGCCAGTCAGAACTGACAGGGTCACTGCAAATATCCAAATTACTTCCAAATTGAGGAGCTGACAGAAACTGCAAATGAGGACTTGCTTTGTCAGACTCGGTGATGACCTTTGACAACATTGCTCTTCCAGACTGCCCAGATTGGTCTTATTTTTCTCCCTCTGACATTTAGGTGGTATCTGATACTTAAATGCACATTTGAAGGTAATCTGGATACAGTGTCTGAAGATGAATCTGCAGAGGTGATAAAATTGATGGCATCATTATCCATCCATTAGTTAAGAAAATATTTTAGTTGCTTATCTCAAGAAAGATCTAAGCCTGTACCTCTAGGTAACTGTTACTGGAGAAGCAGATGTTAGACACACGACTCTATATGTTTGTAAGAACAGTACCGTGATGATAGCAGAGAAAATAATCCTATCTCTAAACATGATCATGTATTTTACTTTTCCGCTTGTGGTCTGGTGTTGGCCAATGAGGTGCAGAATGTTGTAAAGAATAGTTCATTCGAAGCTATACTTTATCATTCTAAAATAATGGTATGTGCTTGTGCTGGTTCTAGGATGTTGTGATAAAACCACCAAGTACATTATCAAATAGACTCTTTAGGTCACAACCTTGTCTTTTACAGTTTCTGGGCTTCCTCTGTGACAAATTATTCAAATCCTAATACTCTCAAGAAGCTGTTAAAATCAAGAAGCATTAGACTGTGGGAGAATGTGTAGGTAGGAAACGTATATATAAGTAGGCCATTGACAGGTCTACAGTTCGATAAAAAATCCAGCATAGAAAAGTTTAATGTATAGTTTTGTTCTTTAATTTCAAAATTGTTCTATCCAGTAGCTTTCTATTTATATTTAATATTTTCAGGTGTGAATGTCTGCGAGTGTTACAGTTAAGCATTACTTCTGTTCAATACTTCTCCTTCACAGCCACTTGATTCATTGTTATAATTGATCATGAATTTAAATTATTTGAAGAGAAATCCTTACACTACTCTATGTCCTTTACCCTCAAGGCAAGTCCCAGGAGCTCTGTTTTCTGCTTCCTAGGCTCTGAATCACCTATGCCTCTCATAGGCAAGTTTTTACTATCTATTGCCTCTCTAAGGATTCTATTGTTCACATTTCTTCTCTTTCAAATCCAGAAAACTGTTTCACAATTATAAAATAACTGTCCCTCAGGTGAAATCTCTTTAATCTCAGCAAAACAGGAATTTGTTTTCAATAACAATAATATCGGAGCTATTGTCTGTTATCCTTAAAAATCACAGATGGCCACCATAGAAATTTAATCTATCTGTCCTTTCATCTTTTAATTAAAGAGTCATAAATTTAGGCAGTATTTTTCTTCAACAACAGTTTTAATGGAGTCAAATTAATTTTCAATTACATTTTAAAAAATTAATCATTTACTATAAACATAAAGAACCGAAGACATTTAGAACACTGGTTTTATGATGTAGTGTCTGAGGAACAAATCCAAAGTTAACTATGAGATAAAGATAAATGAAACAGAGGCCTTGATATAGATGCAAACTTCTGTGGAAGATCATCAGCATCCTTTTCCCTTTGTACTTTTCGTTGGTTGTAGTTCTCACTGGTTTCTCCTGCTGGCTCTTAAGGCCAATTGTGTGAAACTCTTCCCAATGTCATATTCAATAACTCAGTGACCTCACACTGGTAGCTTGAAATTGGCAGGATGCCAGTATTTACACCATGGAAATGGGAAAATGCTACAAATCAGTGTTTCTCTTGCTCCTCCCCCCTTTGCCCTAGAGAGCCGGTTGTTAAACTTTGAGCAGTACACCACTGGTCTTAACCCTAATATAAGCTGAGTCTTGGAGAAAATAATTTTACTTTGTTTTTAAAATGAGCATACATAAAAATCACATTAATTTCATGAGCGATTGCTATGAACAATGAACAAAATCAGATCTCTTGGAGAAGTGTTTTCTGTTAATTGCACCGAAAGAGACAGATTATTCTATGAAAAGATACATTGTATATTCTTAGAGTCTGTTTCAGCAGTTTCAATTGAAAATTGTTTCTGGTTGTCAAAGAAAAGGAACACTGGTTTCCCCAAGAAGGCCTTAAGTGCTGAGCATGAGTGGTGGGAAGAGGAGAATGAAATTAACTCCCTTCCCTTCCTCCAGAATTTACCTCCATCCTCTCAATTGTTTATTATAAATTGAAACAGAGCTTTGCCACTCAACATGTGATCTGCAGACCACCAGCTGGGCATTACCTAGAGCTTCCTAGAAATGCAGACCCTTTAGATGAACCCCAGATGTATTGAATGAGCATCTGTCTTTTAACAAGGTTCGAGGGCAATTCAAATATACATTAAAGTTTGAGAAGCACTGGAATTGAGAAGCTAGAGGGATAGGAGAAGTAGGAAAAAGAGGGACTTGGGGAGGAAGGTAAAATGATGTTCAGTTAGACCCGGGGGCGGATCAACCAGTAAGCAAAGTATGTATGAGCTTACATTAAGCATTAAGCAAGGAACTCACAGGCTTACTTGTGCTTCCTTACTAATCTGTGGTGCACAATTTCACCTGTTTTCACATTGAAAAATAGGTGAAATTGTGCACCACAGATTAGTAACTTGAAAAACAGGTGAAATTGTACACTACAGATTAGTAAGGAAGCGCAAGAAAGCCCTGCATACCTTGCTTGTTGGGTAATCTGTCCCTGCTTTTTGGGTAATCGTTACCTGTAAGCAAATATTGCTTATTGCTAATTGGGTAAGCCTAATTTAGACCAGAAGTACTGTACATCCTTTCCATAATCAGGCTGTAATATACTAGCTTCTTTCCAAAGAAAGTTTTTTGTAGTTTTTTAATGACTTTTTTGTAGATGACTTTCCTATCCTCTACATCTGTGGCTGGTTGTCTCATTCCTAGCACCTGTTAAAAAAGACAGTAATGCTGACAAAATAATCCTCAACTACTGATAAGAAATTTGAAGAAAGTTGTCCTTGTGACCCTGAGGGCAAAGATCTTTGTTTTTTCACCAAGTAGAAAATGTGGATTTAGGAAAAGTAAATTCTCCTTTCATTTTGGCCCTGTTTCACAGTAAGGCCATGAGTGGCTGAGCAAAGCCAAACGAGACCGACCAAAAAATCTGGTTTGGCTAGACAGTGCAACTGAACACAGCCATCCCATGACATGGGAGCCCAGAAACTCAAGCTCTCACTTATTTGATGCTGACAGCCGAAAAGAGTAATTTTTTGGTCATGTGTGTTATTGTCTGCATTGCATAATCATATCTCTAGGTCACTTGCGTATGTGGAAAAAGCACTTCATTGGGAAATAGAATACCTGGCTTGGATACAAAATGTTGTATGTCCTCTTTGTGGGTCTCAATTTTATCATCTGTAAAATGGTTGTATGTGACAGCTTTGAGGACCACCCTGGTCTCCCCACATGACCTCACACTTTTCACCCAGAGTACTCCAATATTTAAGAGCCATTTAACTAAAAACACTTTGTTCTCTGGCTCCAGCTGTTTCAGCATGTGCTGACAAAGTGTTCTTCTTGCCCTAGATTTTTTGAGTTCTTAAGTCCTACATAAGGAGCCCTGATGGAGCAGTGGTTAAAGCACTCAGATGCTAACTGAAAGGTCGGTGATTTGAACCCACCAGCTGCTTCCAAGGGAGACAGAGGTGACAATCTGCTTCTGTAAAGATTATAGCCTTGGAATTCCTTTGGGGAAGTTCTGCTCTGTCCTACAATGTGGCTATGAGAAGGAATTGACAGGAATGGGTTTGATTTGGTTTGATTAAACCCTACATTCATTAAATTTGTCAGAACGATTTTCCCAACCAAAATATGTACAGACATCTTGAATAATTCTACACAAGATTGTCATTTGAAACTAATCTTACTGAGTTTTCTGGTGATCAAATTGTAATCCTGAGTCATTCCAGTTATAGTTGGGATGATGCTAATTAATAGAAATTCTTACATGTTATGATAAGGTTATATCTATAAGAACAAACACCTATAGATATGAAGAAAAAGTTGGAAGTCCTCATTTATATGAGACTAATAACGGCTAACTGGACCAATAAATAACATCATCATAAGTGGAGAAAATATTGAAGTTATCAAGGATTTCATTTTACTTGGATCCACAATCAGCACCCATGGAAGCAGCAGTCAAAAAATCCAGCGACGTATTACACTGGGCAAATCTGCTGCAAAAGACCTCTTTAAAGTGTTAAAAAGCAAACATGTCACTTAGAGGACTAAGGCGTGCCTGATCTAAGCCATGGTATTTTCAATCTCGTCATATACATGCGAAAGCTGGTAATGAATAAGGAAGACTGAGCAAGAATTGATGCCTTTGAATTACGGTGTTGGCAAAGAATATTGAATATACCATGGACTGGCAGAAGAATGGAAAAGTCTGTCTTGGAAGAAGTACAACCAGAATGCTCCTTAGAAACGAGGATGGTGAGATTTTGTCTCATGTTATTTTGACATGTTATCAGGAGGGACCAGTCCCTGAAGAAGGACATCATGCTTGGTATCATTATGCTTTAGCTTCCTCATAAGTAAAAAAGTAACTAAGAACAGTACCTACTTCCTACATTTGTACATGAGAATTAAAGATCATACATATAAACCACAGTGTCTGACAATTAGTAACCATCTCATTAATATTAGCTCTATTGTCACTGTTATTATCCTTACTCTTTTATAAAAAACTCAAAGCACAATGTTGGCAATATTCAAGTCCATTCAATAATTGTCCAATTAATCAAAATCTAAATCTAAAGTGGCTTCTAAGTGTTGACACATACATGTAACATAAATCAAGTCTCAGTTTACCCGTGGAGAAAAATAATAAAGAAGAGAAGTCCTCATTATTCTTCCACTGCTTCAACCTTATTGACTCATAATGTTATTTCCTCACCTCATATCCCTTTGAGAAGCAGGCTGAGCCTCAATCAATCCATCAGTCAAGGTAAATTTTTGCCTCTCATGTCTATCTTCTTCAATACATCTAAATCCTCAAGACTTCTACACTGATTACTCAACCATTCTTAGAATACAGTAAAAGACCAGGCTTATTTCATCATTTATTCCATTTGTATGCACATGTATCTAATTTGATCTTTCTGGTATCCCTTAACTTCGACTCTCAGAATATGCCTTGCTAATCCTAGAATGGACTCTTTTTGCTTATTCATTATGTTTCCCACTCCTAAACCTGTAGGAATGTTCTTCCACATTAAACTATTTGAATTCTTCACAGTCCTTTCCAAGTTCTTTTGCCACATGAAACCTTCCATGATTGCTGTTGTTAGGTACCATCGAGTTCCTTCCAACTCATACCAACCCTATGTATAACAGAACGAAACACTGCCCGGTCCTGCACTATCCTCAAAATCGTTACTATGTTTGAGCCCATTGTTGCAGCCACTGGGCCAATCCATCTCGTCAAGTGTTCTCCTGTTTTTTGCTGACCATCCACCTTACCAAGAATTACATCCTTCTCCAGGGACTGGACCCTTCTGATAATATGTCCAAATTATGTGAGACAAAGTCTCGATATCCTCGCTTTCAAGGAGCACTCTGGCTTTACTTCCAAGTCAGACTTGTTCGTTATTCTAGCAGTCCATGGTATATTCAATATTCTTCGCCAACACCATAATTTGAAGGCATCAATTCTTCTTTGATCTTCCTTATTCATTGTCCAACTTTCACATACCTACGAGGTGATTGAAAATATCATGGCTTGGGTCAGGCACACCTTAGCCTTCCAAGTGACATGTTTGCTTTTTAACAGTTGAAAGAAGTATTTTGCAACAGATTTGCCAATGCAGTAGGTCATTTGATTTCTTGACTGCTGCTTCCATGGCTACTGATTGTGGATTCAAGTAAATTGGAATCCTCGATAACTTCAATATTTTCTCCGTTTATCATGATGCTGCTTATGGGTCTAGTTGTGAGGGTTTTTGTTTTCTTTACATTGAGGTGTAAACCATACTGAAGGCTGTAGTCTTTGATCTTCGTCAGTAAGTGCTTCAAATCCTCTTTGCTTTCAGCAAGCAAGGTTGTGTTACCTGCATATTGCAGGTTGTTAATGAGTCTTCCTCCAATCCTGATGTTGCATTCTTGTTCATATAGTCCAGCTTCTCAGATTATTTGCTCAGCATATAGATTGAATAAGTACGGTGAAAGGATACAACCCTGATACACACCTTTCCTGATTTTAAACCACACAGTATCCCCTTGTTCTGTTCAAACGACTGCCTCTTGGTCTACACACAGGTTCCTCATGAGCACAGTTAAGTGTTCTGGAATTTGTTGCAATGTTATCCATAATTTGTTATGATCGACAGAGTCAAATGCCTTTGCATAGTCAATAAAACACAAGTAAACATTTTCTGGTATTGTCTGCTTTCAGCCAAGACCCATCTGACATCATCAATGATATCCCTTGTTCCATATCCTCTTCTGAAATTGGCTTCAATCTGTCAGTTCCCTGTCGATGTATTGCTGCAACCTTTTTTGAATTATCTTTAGCAAAAATCTGCCACCAAGCACCTGTCAGTTTGTCCTACTGTAGTGGCTTGTGTGTTGCTGCAATGCTGAAAGCTATGCCACCGGTATTTCAAATACCAGCAGGATCATCTATGATGGAAAGTTTTCAGTTGAGCTTGAGCTTCAAGACTAAGACAGACTAGGAAGAAGGACCTGGTGGTCTACTTCTGAAAAAATTGACCAGTGAAAACCTTATGAATAGCAGCGGAACATTGTCTGATATAGTGCCAGAAGATGTGTCCCTCAGATTGGAAAGCATTCAAAAAGCAACTGGGGAAGAGCTGCCTCCTCAAAGTAGAATCAATCTTAATGCTGTAGATGGAGTAAAACTTTTAGGACCTTCATTTGCTGATGTGGCGTGACTCAAAATGAGAAGAAACAATTGCAAACGTCTATTAATAAGCGGAACATGGAATGTATGAAGTATGACTCTAGGAAAATTGGAAGTCATCAAAAATGAAATTGAACACAAGAAGATCAATACCCTAGGTGTTAGTGAGCTGAAATGGACTAGTATTGGCCATTTTGAATCAGACAATTGTATTGTTTACTATACTGGGAACGCAAATTGAGGAGGAATGGCGTCGCATTCATCGTGAAAAAGAACATTTCAAAATCTATCCTGAAGTACAACACTATCAGTGATAGGATAATATTCATACATCTACAAGGAAGACCCCTTAAGATAACTATTATTCAAATTTTCACACCAACCACTAATGCCAAAGATGAGGAAACTGAAGATTTTTATCAACTTTAGTAGTCTGAAATTTATCATATTTGCAATGAAAGTACATTGATAATTACTGGTGATTTTAACACAAAAGTTGGAAACAAAGAAGAAGTATTACTAGTTGGAAAATATGACCCTGGTGATGGAAATGACACTGAAGATGGCATGATAGAATTTTGCAAGACAAACGGTTTCTTCATTGCAAATGCCTTCTGTTCAACAACATAAATGGTAACTATACACATGGACCTCACCAGAATGAATACAGAGGAATCAATTCGACTACATCCGTGAAAAGAGATGATGGAGAAGCTCAGTATCATCAGTCAGAGCAAGGCCATGGGCCAACTGCAGAACAGGCCATTAATTACTCATATGCAACTTCAAGTTGAAGTTGAAGAAAATTAAAACAAGTCCAGGAGAACCAAAATAGGACCTTGAGTATATCCCACTGGAATTAGAAGACCATCTCAAGAATAGATTGATTTTATGCATTGAACACTAATGACCAAAGACCGGACAAGTTGTAAGATGACATCAAGGACATCATATGTGAAGAAGCAAAAGGTCATTAAAAAGACAAGAAAAAAAAGAAAAGACCAAAATGAATGTCAGAAGAGACTCTGAAACTTGCTCTTGAATGTCGAGTACTTAAACTCAGTGGAAGAAATGATGAAGTAAAAGAGCTGAAAAGAAGATTTCAAAGGGTACCTTGAAAAGATAAAGTATTATAATGAAATGTGCAAAAACCTAGAGTTAGAAAAAGAAAAGCAGTGAACACTCTTGGCATTTCTCATGGTGAAAGACTTGAAGAAAAATTCAAGCCTCGAGCTGCAATACTGTAGGATTCCATGGGCAAAATACTGAATGACGCAGGAAGCATCAAAAGATGATGGAAGGAATACATAGCACCACTGTACCAAAAAGAATTGATTGCATTCACCCATTTCAGGAGGTAGCATATGATCAAAAACTGATGGTATCCGAGGAAGAGGTCCAAATTGCACTGAAGGCATTGGTGAAAAACAAGGCTCCAGGAATTGATGGAATACCAATTGAGATGTTTCAGCAAATGGCTGCAGTGCCGGAGGTGCTCACTTGTCTATGCTAAGAAATTTGGGACACAGCTACCTGGCCAACTGACTGGAAGAGATCCATATTTGTGCCCATTCCAAGGAAAGGTTATCCAACTGAATGTAGAAATTATTGAACAATATCATTAATTATATTCCCTGATTATGACAGTAACATTTCCATTCTCTAAACTCTTACTCCTTTCTTATTATAGGAAAAAGAGCAGATGTGGTTTTCAACCTTAGTCCAGTAGCTTGCTAGCTGTGGAGCCTATGAACTTGTTTTGCCATCTTTAAAATTTATTTAATAATACTTACCAAATAAGTATTGCTGTGGGAATTAAATGAGACAATGAATAAATAGGACTTAAATTGTACATCAATAGAATTAAGTACATTTTTAATTATATTTTTGTCCTTGTGATATAGACTAAATTATTTAAATGTTATCTTTTATTATTAAATATTTTATATTTGTCTTAGCTTGCCCTTCAAGAATTGTTGTTGTTGTTAGGTGCTGTCTAGTTGGTTCCGACTCATAGTGACCTTGTGTACTACAGCACGAAACACTGCCCGTTCCTGCACCATCCTCACAATCATTGTTACTCTTGAGCCCATTGTTGCAGCCGCTATGTCAATCCATCTTGTTGAGGGTCTTCCTCTTTTTTGCTGACTGTCTACTTTACCAAGCAAGATATCCTTCTCCAGGAACTGGTCCCTCCTGATAACATGTCCAAAGTATGAGATGAAGTCTCTCCATCTTTGCTTCTAAGGAGCATTCTGGTTGTACTTCTTCCAGGTCAGACTTGTTCATTATTCTGGCAGTCCATGGTATATTCAATATTCTTTGCCAATACCATAAAGGCATCAATTCTTTGTTGGTCTTCCTTATTCATTGTCCAGCTTTCACATGCATGTGAGGCAATTGAAAACACCATGGCTTAGGTCAGGTGCACTGTAGTCCTTAAAGTGATATCTTTACTTTTTAACATTTTAAAGCGGTCCTTTGCAGCAGCATTGCCCTTGGAGAATAGAAGTGGTATTATTTATGGGGGCAGTTGGCAGGTTTTTAATTGTCATGTTTGCTCATAAATTTTAGTTGATGTCCTACATACCATAATGAAACCTCTATGGGTTTTCAAACCAATAGCTGCTCATGTTCTGAAATGCCATATTTCTGTATATAGTATTTATGATGCCTTATTTATGGTGGCATAGTGGTTAAGAGCTATGCCTGCTAACCGAAAGGTCAGCAGTTCGAATCCATGAGCCGCTCCTTGGAAACTGCATACGGCAGTTCCACTCTGTCCTGTATGGACGCTATGAGTCGGAATTGACTCGACCGCAGCGGGGCTTGGTTTTGATTTTATTTATTAGATGTTAGATTATGGCTGAAAGCAGAGAATACCAGAAAGTTATTTACATGTGTTTCGTTAAATATGCAAAGGCGTTTGACTCTGTGGACCATAACAAATTATGGATAACATTGCAAAAAATGAGAATTCTAGAACACTTAATTGTGCTCATGAGGAAACTGTGCACAGACAAGGAGGCAGTTGTTTGAACAGAACAAGGGAATACTGTGTGGTTTAAAATCAGGAAAGGTGTGTGTCAAGGTCGTATCATTTCATCATACCTATTCAATCTGTATCTGAGCAAATAATCTGAGAAGCAGGATTACATGAAGAATGTGGCATCAGGATTGGAGGAAGACTCATTAACAACCTGCAATACACAGATGATACAACCTTATTTGCTGAAAGTGAAGAGGACTTGAAGCACTTACTGATGAAGATCAAAGACTACAACCTTCAGTATGGAGTATACCTCAACATAAAGAAAACAAAAATCCTCACAGCTGGACCAATAAGCAACGTCGTGATAAACGGAGAAAATATTGAAGTTATCAAGGATTTCATTTTACTTGAATCCACTATCAATGTCCATGGAAGCAGCAGTCAGGAAATTAAATGACGTATTGCATTGGGCAAATCTGCTGCAAAAGACCTCTTTAAAGTGTTGAAAAGCAAAGACATCACTTTTAGAACCAAGGTGCACCTGCCCCACGCCATGGTGTTTTCAATCTCCTCATACGCAAGTGAAAGCTGGACAATGAATAAGGAAGACAGAGGAAAACTGATGCTTTCGGACTATGGTGTTGGTGAAGAATATTCAATATATCATGGACTGCCAGAAGAACAAACAAGTCTGTCTTGGAGAAGTACAGGCAGAATATTCCTTAGAAGCGAGGATGGTGAGACTTCATTTTGCTTACTTTGGATGTGTAATCAGGAGGGACCAGTCCCTGGAGAAGGATATCATGCTTGATAAAGTAGGGGGTTAGTGAAAAGAGGAAGATGCTCCATGAGATGGACTGACACAGTGGCTGTAATGATGGGCTCAACACAGCAAAGATTATGAGGATGGCGCAGGACCGGGCAGTGTTTCGTTCTGTTGTACATAGGGTTGCTATGAGTTGGAATGTCTAGATGACACCTAATAACAATAACAACAACAGATTACATAAGGATTCACTGAATACTATAAAAAAGGAAAGACCCAAAATCCACTTCACTCATATGTAGTAAGCACCTATTTATTATCTAGAGAGTAGTGAGCATTGTCCTAGATACTAAAATAAAAAGTGATTCAGATAAGAAGCTCACACTCTGGCTGACAAGACAAAAAATGGCAGATCAAATTTAATAAACAGTAAGTGCTATAAAATAGTTTGAACCCAGCCATGTGGAAACAGCAAAGAGGGACAAACTAACCGGGAGAAGTAGAGGAAGTCCTTACAGAACTGTGTTTATTTTCTAAATGTTAAGTATTCAAAGTAGCCTGTAAAATGATTTTTATTTCTCCTGATCAATTAAAAAAAGAACAAGTGCTGATGATCTCAGAACACGTTAAGCATCCCCTTGCTGTTCAGTAGCTATGAATATTTTTTCTTGAAGCAAGCTACTGATTTTGGCGATGCTGGTGATAGGGATGGAGCCCTGGTGGTGTAGTGGTTAAGAATCAGCTGCTGACCGAAAGGTCAACAACTGAAATCCACCAGCTGCTCCCTGGAAACTCTATGGGGCAGTTCTCTTTCCTGTAGGTTCGCTGCGAGTCCAAATTGACTCAGCAGCAGTGGATTTCATTTGGTAGTAGAGATGGTACAGAATGTTGCTCTTGAAGGAGCGGTAAAGTGATGAATTAGTCTCTCCTTTCTTCTTTCCCCTTTTCAAATTCCTCTTCTGTTTCTTAACTGCTTATCTATAAGTATTCCTTTCCTGAGAAGGAACTTGTCTATATTTCCATTTTTAAAGCTTCAGTGTCAGCTTCTGATGATTCTGTCTCAAGGGAGTCCAGATATTGCCTCCGTAGACTATTTAGCTTCCCTTCTTCACATGACAGAGCAAGGCAGGGATTTGTGGTGAGAGGATCCATCGTGAGCGGTCGTCAAGCCCCAGAATCACTGCTTCCATGCTGACCCTAACGACCCAATTAAAGATTGGAGTTCTCACAGAAACTACACGGTGAATTTCCTGTCATCTGAAAAAGGATATTTCACCACATGCTCTACTCATTTAGACAGCTTGTTTCTAAATGCAGGATTAAAGTACGTCATTTCCCCAGTAAATAAAATCAGGATTAAGTAGGAAGGCCATTAAGGCAGCTGGTCTTTGCTAATAGTTGCTCTCTTAATCATGGCTTATTCTGTTTAGAGTAAGTTTATTTATTGCGGCCTCTTATCCATAAAGGCAGTTTGCATTATCAATTATTTAGAACCACTGTTGACGTAACACCAGCCTATTTTAAAGCAACCACGCAGCACTGTCTTTAATGGCCTTCGATTTCCCTCTATGCCTGCTTTGGTTCTCAATATTGAACCCTCCTGCTGGACATTACTGGGTAATAAATTCTTTTGGCAGTTTGTGCGTACACTTGCTCCAGGACCGCCGCTAGGACTGTCTTCAAGCCCTTCTTGACCTCTTTTTATGTCTTTTTTTTTTCTTCTGGGGAGCACCAGCCATCCTTCCTTACTCTCAGGAGTTGAGTACTCTCACTTTGTCACTCCTTCCCCTTGTTCCAAAACTGTACTCAAATTCTTTTCCTGAAAGAACCCGTGTTTATACCTCTTTGTGAATGGAGTCAATCTTTGAATCTGCCAGAGCGATGTGTTCTTTTTAAAATATGTCACGGTTTCCTGGTTGGTTTTTGTGTTTCGTTTCCATTCTTGTTCTCAAACGTCCTCTTAAATGCAGCCATAAATATAGTTTATGGAATGTCAATTACTCATGTCACATTCTTGGGTCATATTCTCCAGTGGCTCCCATACCCTTCGAATCAAACCCACACTCTTCACCATGATCATCAGGACCCAAGTGACTTGGTTCCTCTACCTTTTGGATCCTATCTTATCCTTCTACCTGGAGCATTCTTCCCCTGATCTTTTCGCTGTTCTCTTATCTTTCTTTAATTTTCTTTGTTGCACTTATCTCAGCCAAACATACTACATATTTATTTGCTTGTTTTCTTATTTTCTTTTCCTCTAAAACGTGGGCTTCACAAGAGCAGGTACATTACTGTGTTCCCTATTATAAACTCAGTGCCTAAAATACTGCCAGCAACATAGCAAATGCTCAATAAACTGTTAAAAGAATTAGTAAATGGCATTTGCAGCATCATAGGCATGTTAATAAAAATAGCTAATATTTACTCAATATCTATTTTATACCAGGTGACTTACAAGGACTTTGTATTATCTCAGTTAATCTCTATAGCAGCCTTATGAGATTGACGTAATAATGACAAAGGTAACAAATTGTCACTGGGGCCTCTGAATAAAGCAGAGGGGTTTTAATAAAATCATATGATAATAAAAAATAATCAAACTAATAATAGTATCTTAATCATGTGGCAGACATGTTATAAGCACTTTATATATAAATACTATTTTACTGATCACAACATCCCTATGAGGTAAATAATATTATTATTTATATTTATCAGATGAGAAACCCAAGAAGCACAGAGGGGTTATGTAACTTTCTCAAGGTCACTCATTTAGCAAGTGGCTGCTGGGAGTCTGTATAAGTAGAAGAAACAAAAGATTATTCTGGAAAACCAGAACAAAATATGGAAATAGCTCCATAAAGCCAGAGAACCCAGCAAAGGTATAACTGGGAGTATTGGTACATGTATTGAGAAGAATGATGTTTTCAAATATTTTATTTTAATAAAATTGTAGCAGAATCTAATCAAATTGTCAGCTCATTAATTTTTACATAAATTTTGTTGCTAGACCATGTGAGGCATATTCTTCAAAAGTATTCAAACAGTTGAATAACAGCACTATAACAAAAGTTCTTCCCTCTTCATCCAATATGTAAGCACAGTTGTTCACTGCTTTTATATCTAAAAAATATACAAGAAATAGCATTGTGGTTGAATCTTCTTTCATCTTCCCAATAAATAAGATTCATCCACATGTAATTTAATTACTTGAAGAAAAATAAATTCCATTCATCTCATGACATGAATTTCCATTTAGCATTTTAATTTTATGTTTAACAATTTTCAAAGTTGGGGAAATATTTATGTTTTTTGATCAATTGTGATCATTTATAATTTTAATACTAATTTAATTCAAAAGAAAAAAATTATGCTTCTGGCCCGAGAGGGCGTTTTAAATAAAAATTAAATGACTATACACATTTTTGTTGCAGAGGTATATAAGAAAGTTTTTAATAAGATTGTTTCAAGTATAAAGAATTATATTAGGTTAAATTTTATGGAGCAAGTAGAATAAGAAGAAATAGAAATAATATAAATTTTTCTTGTTAAAACAGCTTGTTGTTTATTATTTAAAAATATGATGGTAGGTACCAAATTCTTATGTCATGTTTATTCCATTGCTGTTATTTTAAAAAGTGACACATTATTTTATTTTAAAAATTTTTAATTCATATCACTGGAAATTATATTTTTTGCAACTACTTAAACTTAGAATAAAAATTCAGATGTTAATTTTAAAATGTGTGATGGCCGGATAGCTTTACAAAATTCTCTTAGGAGGTATTTGAGTGACAAAATTTGAAATCAATTGCTCAGGCTCATGGGAGATATTCAGTGGATAATCCTTGCTTCAGAGACCACAGCAATGAAGGATGAATTGGAGGAAGGAGGATAGTGAACACATAGGGGTTGTGGGTCTCATGCTACTTCTACTACACTTTCAGGTTTGTGTCCAGGGAAGGTGCAAGCTCCTGGAGGGAGAAATAATGCACACCCACACACGTGCGCACACACACACGTTCCCTAGTTTTAGGTGGCAGAGGCTCTCAGGTTGTCTGCCAGAATGGTGCGGGAATACCAGAAATATCCCCATGTACTCGGGAGTGTTTGGGAGTAGTGGATAGCACAGCTTCCCTGAAAGAACTTAGCGACAGGAACAAGGGATGACTATCACTACACTTGTGAAGTGATGACAGAGGTCAAATAGAACAATTATGTTGCCATAGGTGTGACTATAGACAAATGACATCAAATATTACTTGAACTATTTAGATGTAATCTCAGGTAAAAGAGAGGCAACTGCTCAAATAACTGAACGAAATGGTTTTGCTCTCCTGATGGAATAATCACAGCATGCACTTTGACTGAGCTTTCACTATGTGCCAGGAACTTTAAGAACACCCCATTAATTTATTTAATTCTTACAACTACCACATGTAGTTGTAGTTATTAGAAGTGAGGATGCGAGACTTCACTTGGTTTACTTTGGACATGTTATCAAGAGGACCAGTCCCTGGAGAAGGACATCATGCTTGGTAAAGTAGAGGTTCAGCAAAAGAGAGGAAGACCTTCAACAAGATGGATTGACACAGTGCCTGCAACGATAGGCTCAAATATAGCAATGATTGTGAGGATGGTGCAGGACTGGGTAGTGTTTCATTCTGTTGTACATAGAGTTGCTAGTGGTAAAACTGACTCTATGGTCCCTAACAACAACAACCCCATGTACTAGGTATTAGCATAATTCTAATTTTAGAGAAAGTGACAGTAATATATCAAGAGGAACTATCTAATGTTCCAAGGTTACATATCTAATAAGTGGAGAATCTGGAATGGGAACTTAAAGTAGAAATTGATATCGTTTTGGAATAATAAATTTATTGAATTAAGCTAGTTTATGGGTTTGTTTGGGTAGAATTGGTGTATACACACTCATACATATTCATACTTAAAACTATCATTGGAATTCCATTGAATATCCCAGGCTGGTGCAGCTTGGATCACATCTTTGTTATCGGCTTCCTTTGGCTTTTTCCTACTCAGGAGTCAAGCTCTCACCTCAAACTACAACTTACAACAACTGCCAGTTCACCTCAACTCAAAAAAAGATACTTTCACTAGCCATGATGTAGCAGGGAAGGGAAGATGATTATAATTTACCTCAAAAGCAATATAAGGAGAAAAATAAAATATAACTTTGTTTTCCTATGTAGAATTGTGGAAATAATAGATACGGAAAGACCAAAGAAAGTAGGAAATTCTTTTCAGTTCTTCGTACCCCCTCATGAGTCAAATCATCATGTTGTTTCCAGAGAAACAAACACTTTTATTTTCATAATAATTTCATCTTATGTCCATTTTGCCTTGCACATAGTATTATGCTTTTGATCTCATAAAATCCTTTGGATGACATTTTTTATATAAATAATTCCGAGTAGAAACACTTAAGGAATAGAAGTTACCCTGGTTTTGTACTTGGAGTGGAGAGGTAACTTTACATCGAATAAACAGTTCTAATGTGTTTGTTATAATGTCATTCTTTAATAGCACTTTATGTAAGTAACACTCAAGCATGGCAACATAATAGCCCTGAGAAATACACAGTTCAAACTGTGTGGGAAGTATTATTTTATGAGGTGAATAGACAAATACATTAGAGTCACTGAAATGAAGATGGCATTTTCTTAACTTGGAGCTAGTTCTTCTAACTCTCAATACCTGTGCACTCTGAAGTCAATACTGTTATAAAACCATAAAAATTGAAATATATACCAGAGGCCACATAGGGAGAAAAAAATTTATTGACAATGAAGTTTACTGATTGACACATACATAGAATTTGTTGCTCTTCATTTGATTTTGGAGAGGAGGTTGTATTAATGTACAAAAGATGGTGGATAAAAGGATGGCGAGATAAACTCTTAAGGAAAAAAAAAGGCAATAAAGGTTATTTTTCATAGCCTTGCCATCATGCACAGAAATTAAAGAAATTCTCAGTGCTTCTGGTTAAGTAAAAAAATTTACTTTGCTCATTTTCTTGTCTAAAGTTTTTTCACAGGCTTAACCAGGCTGCAAAACAAAGTTGCAATGTCTCTCTTGACTTTAGCTAGGCTTTAGTACGAAACTGTCAACTTTTTGTTGATTTTTTTTTCCACATAAGTGGGGGACACAATGTATCAGCAATACAATGTATCAGCAATACATGAAAATTATAAGATTTTTAAAAATTAAAATTAAGTTGATATATAAAACAAGAGATACACTGAGAAATAATGAAGCGATTAGGGAGCTGTACAGAATCATAAGGTTGGAAGGCCTGTTGAAACAACTTTTAATTTTTGTCGTTTCTTTTTTTCTCCACTCACATTACTACAGATTTCAAGTCCAAGGGTAGACAGAAGAAAGCTCCAATAATTCCATTATTTAAACATGTTGGCAGAATTTTGAGTTAATTTAGCCTGTGGCTCCCTTCTCCCCACTTTTATAAAGGCTCCTTGTAGTTGGTAGACTGTTATTGAGTTCACTGATCCCCAACCTGGATCATTGGATTTAACCTAACATAGAACCCAAGAAAAAGATTTCCTGCCTGTTCTAGAAAGATGTCACCTTATATACATGGAAATATTAAGACATTTTTTGAATACGTACTATATGGCATGTTCTGTCCTAACATTTTATTAGTATGTACTTGTGCAGAGAACTAAAGCAGAGAGAGATTCAATAATTTTGCCAAGATAAGATGGTGAGTTTGGATTCAAACCTAGGCAGTCTAACTCCAAAGCCCATGCATTCCTAAACTATACTTCTTTCCCGATGCAGACACAACATATTCTGAGTAACTGTCTACAGACATGATAGACATAGAATGGTGGAAGAAAAAAATGTATTTGTCCTGCATATCTATAAAATACTTTGGAAGTATTCACAAGAAACTGATGACATTGGATGCCTTTGAGGTTGGGAGATGGTTAAATGAGGGATTGTGGCACAGAGTTTTTTATGTGTACCATTACGTTCACAAAAGTGGATAAATAACAGCACATTTAAAAAGATAAAAAATAACTGTAAGAATTCATTAGATTCTATCATGCCAACAAGCAATTTAACCCTACATTAAAAAGATACATTAAAGACATCTTTGGGGAATTCAACATGTTTTATTTTGCTAGGAGAATGCTATCTTCAATATCCAATGAAATATTAATGTGCTAACTACATTTAGTTTCTTTTCTTACACAGAAGAGTGAACGTTCGCTGTAATGACAGTTTCATCAAGCTAAAATCGATTCACAAACTACACTTTGAAAAAAAGTGCATTTCTAGGACATTTTATCTACAATTCAAATGAAAAACATATTAAGTCATCAAACTGTCAAACTACATAAAACCAATCAAATACCAACATTCAGTATACATTAAGGATATTTTTGAGAAAGAATTTTTTTTTACATTTGACAGAGTTACATTCAAGAAGGATTTCTATATTTTAAAAGAAAAGTAATAAAAGTATATACATTTTAATAATGTTCAAAATAGAAGGTATTAAATAGGACAAATAATATTATAAAACTAACCACCCTTATTGTCTATCACTTTGGGTTTACATGAAGCAAGGGGATCTGTGTAGTTTATCTTATACTCTAACTTTAAAACAATTTTACTTTCACCTTTGTACATAGAATAGATTGGCCATAATACAGAAGATGGTTTGGGCTTACATTGAAACACATTTCTATTTGTGCACGTAGAGGAGGGAAAAAAAAGTTTTTTAACTACACCTCTTAAGCAGGTAAACCACTGGTATAGTAAGTTGCTTTAGAGATTATTTTAGAACTATACACATTTGAAACAATTGCCTTTTTTATTTTTTTAAAGGAAGTTTGGTGTTATCTATGTTATGCATTTTAACTGTTTTTTGTTGTTGTCCCACTGAGGCCTCCTTTTAAAATATCGTAATTTACCACCACTTAAGTAATAAATCCTATTCTTAGATTCAGATCAATGATAGTATCCATTCTGATATTGATTTTAATTCTTGAAGCCTTATACTGCAGTGCTTAAAAAGGCAATATATTTACCTTTATTACCTTCGTCATGAATTGTTTGTACTACACTATACTGCACATAAAACCTTTGTACTAGATTTTGATTAGGTATATGGTGCAACTTCTGTTTTCATCTGGAAACATGAAAATGTCTTAAATAGCAAATAAAATGAAAAAACTAAAGTTGTGTTTTTAAGAGAAATATGAGGAGATGAGCAAAAGGGAAAGTTTTTCATATTTTTCTTATCTAATTTATATTTAAAGCAAAAAATTTCAATATTAAATTATTCTAATAAAATTCTCCAAACATATAATTAGAAGAAAATTGATCTCATTCATCATAAAACTTACCACATTTGTATTTATATACCAGTGAACCTAGTACAGCAACAACATTTAAAAAGAATGTCTATTTTTATTCATATAGGAATTCTTTTTCTTCTTTTTTTAATTCTTAAGATAAGGTGCACCTCTCTATCACACAAAAGAAATCATTTAAAAAAATAAAGTATTGACTTAAAAATCAGTATGCTATCTAAGATTGGTTAAAAAAAGTGAGTTAATCATTGAATTATTGAAGTTGAAAACCTAGTCCAACATTTGTCATACATTTGTTTTAATAAAGTTGCATTTACTTTATTTTTTTTTGATGGTTTTGCCCCTCATATAGAAGTTTGACACTTCAAAAGTGTTTTCTTTCCTTATATTTTTTAATTTGATACACAAAATAAAAAATTAGGACAAAAACAGTAATTAAATTAAACAAGGTAAGTTTATATTCTCTGAGTCTAGAATAACTTAAATAACTTCCAAAAATAGAAAGTGCTTCTGTTTGGAAGACAGTAACATAAGAATATAAACTTCAATGGTTCACTCACATAACTCTCAACAGCGATCTTTATGGTGTAGGTGATTCACTTTATCTTCCTAAAACAAGGGAACAAAGGTCAATGATAGATATCAGCAACTGACAATTTTTACAATCTTTAAAAACACCAATAATATATTTCACTAGAAGCATACAAAATCATTGTATTCTCTTTATGAATCACTTATGTTTTTATACACCTTTCAGATGCCCTCTTCCCAGTCTTTTATCTATTCTACACCTCTTTTAACAGCTGCCCTGTCACATGCATTTATACCACTTTTACTATGTGAAGGTTGTGAACTTGGCATTTGTTTCATATACAAAATCACGGACAAACAGGGAAGGAAGATCACAGGGTTATGGCCCTCATTTAATTGAGGGATGTAACAATTCTAATTTTGTAGCCCCCATATAGATTTTGAAGAAAAGGTAAAATAAAGACATAAATAAAATCTGGATTAAGTTAAATATTTATATGCACCATGAGGACCATGACATGTCTAGTGCTAGTCAATATCATACAGGAAGATGCATGCTCATTTCAGTTCATGTAAAATTCACTTTGGGAGTGAAGAACCTCTTTTCTCAGAAATTTCCCACAAGTAAAGCACAAGATTCTTTGCTCCAAATTTGATCATTGCAGACAGATCGTTTGTTACTGGAAACACAAGCCCCATATCAGAAAACATTATGACTCTGGCAACTGATTCCTCCTGTTTCGACTTTTCCGGCTACTGATGAGAGCCTTTAACTTGCCATAGTCCCCTCTCATCTTTTGGGACTCATCACCCTGTTGATGTTGCTGCCGAGTGTCCTTGCAGTATTGATTAATCATCTGCATTTCTGAGTGGCTGAATGCCCCCATAATGTCCTTTGGGTGGAAGGGTAAAGCCCTCACTGAGCTGGCCCAGGTCCATGGAGACCATTTGTCTGTCACAACAGCAACCATTTCTGAATCTAAAACTTTGAAGTTGATCTTGGCTATGGTCTGCTTGAAACTGTTTTCTGTTGCAATGCAGTGATACTGTCCTTGGTCAGAATCTTGAATGGAGCGGATCAGGAGCCCTTGTGGAGTGGCTATGATTCGGTCATTCAGCTTTACCTAGGAGAGAGACATATTAGAGTTCTGAAAACCCCATTCTACATCTTTTAAATACATATGATCAACGTAGAAGAGAGTATTGTTGACTTTCACAAATCTGGCAAAAGCACTGAGTACTAATTAGCTTTCTTCTCAGTGGAAACAGACTTTTGGTCAGTCCCTTTGCCTTTTTTTCACATGCGAGATCTTGTCACAGCATACTGAATCTATTAAAGAGAGTCTGAGTGTGTCATCCACCCTGGCAAAAATAGCTTAAAGTGCATTCCCTTCTGATGGAAGTAGTTCCACTGTTCACATTGTTACAAGCACAAAGTTTTGGTTAATTTTGGAATCTGAATCCCAGACAACATATGTAAATGAAATTCACAGATGATTCAAAATATCTATTTCATCCTGTAGTACTTATCTTTTAATTTAGCAAAAACACTCACTTACTTGCTTAAAAAAACAGAGCTACAATTAAAGGATTGAGTTGTATCTTCTTTAAATGAATGAATATTCTCCTAAGTAAAAATTACACAAGCATAGCAAGTGTTTTGAATATTATCAAAGGCCTTTTCCAGTCATACCACACTAAAGAATAAAAACAATATGAAATGTCATTGTCCTGTAAGGTATTCTTCTGAGTGGTTTTACTTTCCAATGACAGGTAATGAAAAGCTATGGTTAATGTCAATGACTTTACAGGCTTATCCTGGAAAAAGTATGATTTTCTGGACATTAGCTAAATGCTTGAAATCCATATTCCTCATGGATCTGGCCACAGTGTTGACAATGAACAGATAAAAACCTAAGTGGTAAGAAGTTTCTTGAAATGTATACTCTGGGATGTTCTTTCACTGAGTAAAGAAGGAATTTGACCAAAATCAAAATAAGGTGAAGAACATAAAATTTCTTTCTAAATGGCAAAGTAGTATACAAAGTAGTACTCCAAATCAAAAATTCATTGTTTTAGAGAAAAAAGGGGAGAGGGGAAAGGATTGTTTACGTCCATATATTCTAAACCAGTGCCCTAGTTTAGCCTAAGAACTCCACTTCTGTATGACATCACACATTCTAGCTTATAACCCAGTTACTTTGCAAGGCAAGTATTATAATCCACATCCATTCCAAAAAATTTTAATTAGATTGAAGAAATTTTAAGAGGTTTCTTTGATGACAGATTTTGTAGCAAATATATATATACATCAAATAAATGATAAATTATTTAGTTTTTTTTTAGAATCATAGAATTCTGAGGCAAGGAGGGGCACTGAATTTCATCTAGTTTATCTTTCCTTCAGATAATTAAATCTCCTCTTATGCAAGTGGTCATTCATCTATGGTTTAACAGTCCGGTGACTGAGACACACAGTTCCCATACAGCTGTCTTTGGACAGGCAGGTCTGAGAGTTGGGAAGTATTTCCTTATATAGATCCAACATTTGTTTCGGTAATTTTGATGCAGTCAGTATGAGTCAGAATTGACTCGACGGCATGGGTTTGGTTTCTTTGGTTTACTTGTGTTCAATAGTTTAGGACCATATCCATTCTATAT
This sequence comes from Trichechus manatus latirostris, assembly GCF_000243295.1. Lineage (NCBI taxonomy): Eukaryota > Metazoa > Chordata > Mammalia > Sirenia > Trichechidae > Trichechus > Trichechus manatus. The sequence continues at coordinate 1,774,153 of NW_004444021.1, forward strand.
AGCCCTAATGAACTCACTATGTAGCAACAAAATTGCCTGCAACAGAAGAATATACAGATATGTAGAAAGCTCCACCAGACTTCATGATGCACTGCTAATAGGACTACATTTTAGAATACCCTGGAGGCTCTCTCTCTCTCCATCAGTCTCTCTCATCTGTGGGAGCCCTGGTAGCACGGTGGTTAAGCACTCGGCTGTGATCTGAAAAGTCAGCGGTTCAAATCCACCAGTCAGCTGCTCCACAGGAAAAAGATGTGGCAGTCTGCTTCCATAAAGATTACAGCCTTGGAAACCCTATGGGGCAGTTCTACTCTGGCCTGTAGGGTCACTATGAGTCGGAATCAGCTCGACGGCAACAGATATTTTTGAGGCAGCCCTGGTGGTGCAGTGGTTAAAATGTTCAACTGCCAACCGAAAGGTCAGCTGTTCAAAACCACCAGTGGCTCCTTGGGAGAAAGATGTGGCAGTCTGCTTCTGAAAAGATTTACGGCCTTGGAAACCCTATGGAGTCCCTATGAATTGGAATCGACTCGACAGCAGTGGGTTTTTTAAATCTATCTATCTATCTATCATCTATCTTCTCATTTTTCAGACCAATGTGACATCAATATCATGGAATCCATTACTTAAAATATATCACCCTTGCCATTTTACAATATTTCCATTTAAAAGCAGATCTTTCCAGTCAGTGAAAGGTTTAGCGTAAATGTTTTTTATTTAAAAATCTAGGGTATTTCCCCCCCCACTATATCCCTAAATAAAGACAATGGCCCCGTAAACAATGATTCCATATATTACCTAACTGAAGCCTGAGAATTATGACTAATAGAAAAATGGAAACATTACCACATAGCAGAAAAATGTTGTTTGCAATAAATGTTATAGTTTAGTCTAATTTCTTGCTGAGGGAAACTGAACTTTTTTTAAAGCCCCTTTTATTCTGGTGAATCACACAAAGGTGCTGTTGTGCGAGAACTTGGCTTCTGGATTTGCACACATCTTGTTTCTTTTACAAATGCTTACTCACATCAATGCCATGCTCTTAGTGCCCCAGCTCTTGTTCCAATCACCATGTTATAAAGGCGAGCAAGCAGAGAGGATTTCTAATTAATTCATCAACTCTAAAGGACAAATGATTTTAAAGAAGGTGACACTTTTCATACCAAAGACATAAAAGGATGTTTATATGCCTTTTCCTTTTAGTTTGATCTGATCCTCATTGAGGGACAGTGACTTAATGTCCCTTCCCAAGCCCTGATTGATTGCTGCTGCGCTGCTGCATTACTCACCTCTTTCCTCCTGTCTTTGTCTTTCTGTAACAACCACTTGATAGATGCCTGTGGAGACTTGGGGGCACACTCAAGGAAAGTGGTGTTATTTTTTACTCCATACTGAATAACTTCAGCTGCATTTCTGTATGCTGTAAAGCAAAAATGAAAAGCGAGAGGGATAGTGGAGAGGGTAAGAAGGGGAGAGAGAGAAAGCAGGGAGATGGGAGAAAGGAGAGGCAAGAAAAGGAAAAAGGAAGGAGGGGAGAGAGAGTAACAATGGAATTTAGAGGATAATCTCTATACGAATGTTAATTTCTCTATAAAATTGGGATCAATTACAGAAGCCAGCAAAAGGGAGAGATAATCATTTAACAGGTAAACTATTACATTGTTTACCTGCCATGTTTAATCTAAAGGGAAGGAGGAAAGACATAACATAAACAATGCTTTTTCAAGAATTATTATATTTCAAAGATTGTACTTAATATCACTTTGAACATTTAATTATTACAGCATCCTTGTGAGTTAGGCAATATTTCCCTTTTCAAAGATGAGGACACTGAGGCTCAGAGAACTTAAATAACATATCCTAGCTAAAGAGCCAGTCAGTTCCAGGTCAGTATTGAAACCAGGTTTATCCCACCCCTAAACTCCACCCCCAATGTGGTATAGATGAAATTCAGAAACACTGAAAAAAGAAAAAAAAGCAAGATGTGGCTGCAGTGGGTTGAGAACAGTCTCTGGAATCAGAGATACCTGGGATAGAATCCTGACTTTACCAATACAGCCTGTGTGATCTTAAACACATTACTTGACTTCTCTGGGCCTCAGTTTTCCTCAGCTCTAAAATATGGATTATAATATTTTTCACACATGCTCCTTACTGAAAATATTAAATCAGAAAAAGCATTTAGCATAATTTATGTGGTAGCTTAGATTTTACAATAACATAAAAAGAATCCTTATTTGTAAAAATGAGTTTATTTGTAATAGACCCTACTTTAGTACAATTTCTTGAGCATTGTCTTAGTTATCTAGTGCTGCTATAACAGAAATACCACAAGTGGATGGCTTTAATAGACAGAAATTTACTTTCTCACAGTTTTGAAGGCTAGAAATTTAGTGCCGGCTCTAGGGAAAGGCTTTCTTTCTCTGTGGTCCTTGTCTAGATGAAGGTCCTTGTCTCTTCAGCTTCTGTTTCCTGGTTCCTTGGAGATCTTCATGTGTCCTGGCATCTAGCTTACCCCATTTTGCCTCTGCTTGCTTGTTTAGTCTCTCTTATATCTCAAAAGAGAGTGACTCAAGACACACCCTACACTAATACTGCTTCATTAACATAACAAAGACAATCCATTCCCAAATGGGATTATAACCATAGGCACAGAGGTTCGGATCTACAACACGTATTTTTTGGGGACACAATTCAGTCTATAACATTCCACACTTTGGCCCCCCCAAATTCATGTCCTTGCCACATGCAAAACACATTCACCCCATCATATCATCCCAAAAGTCTTAAATTAGCTCCAAGTCCAAAATCTCATTTGCTGAATCATCTAAATCAAATGAAATATGGGTGAAACTTCAGGTGTATTACACCCTAGCACAAAATTCCTTTTCATCTGTGAACCCGTGAATCTAGAATACAAGTTATCTGTTTCTAAAGCACAATGGTGGAACAGGCACCAGGTATACATTTCCATTAGAAAAGAGAGAACTTGGAGGGAAAGAAGGGATAACAGGCACCAAATAAGTCCAAAACTCAGCAGAACAAATTACATTAGCTCTCAAGGCTTGAAAATAATCCTCTCTTCTCTGAGATAATCTAGGCAATGGCCCTGCCCTCCAGACTCTGGGTGTTGGTCACGCTCTCTGGAGTCTTGGTGGAGGCCCCTTGGCCCTGGGCTTTAGCTCCACCTTCCAGGCACACGGGGATGGCAACTCTGTTCTCTCGGCTTTGGGGAGCCCCATTCCCCTAGTCGATCTGTGTGTGAGTGGAAACCCCACCTCTTCAGCCCTAGCAGTCCCCCATTCTACCTTTTGGGCATGGCAGTTCCACCTCTCAGCTTTGGGCGGTGGTCCCATCCCCCTGACACACCTTAAAAGTAGCCCCACATGCTGGAATCAAGTTGGCAAAGGTCCAATTCTTTGAAACCTAGGAGGCTCTGGCCCCACCCTTTGAGATCCAGGAGACCATGGCCCCACCCTTTGAAACCAAGAAGTCCCTGCTTCTTGTACTCCTTCCAACAGTTATGCTGATCTCCGAGCTGCTCCACAGATGGTTCTTTTCTTTTCTTGGAGGACAACAGATGTACTCCTTTGGCCTGTTTGCTGCTTGTAGAACTCCAAGAGGCAGACAGCATTCTTTCCTTTCATTCTTTCTCTGTCACCTTCAGTTTAAGCTAATGGGTTTTCTGCTGTGGTGGTTAGATCCATCAGTCACAGGCTTAGTTTCTTTAACAAAAGATTGCATAGCCATGTCCTTAGTGAAAATTCAATGACATGTGTCCTTAGTTTGTACAACAGGATTTTCTAGATCTTTAAGTTTTGTTTTCATTTTGCATAGTTCAATTTTAAGTCTATCTCTTTCCTCTCCCATTTTACTATAAGCAGCAAGGAGAAACTACATGACCTCTTTAAGATCTTGCTTAGAAATCTCATCAGTAAGATAGCCAAGTTCATCATTTACAAGTTCTACCTTCCACCAAATATTTGAACATAATTCAGACAAGTTCTTTGCCACTGCATAAAAAGCATAACCCTTCCTCCATTGTCCAATCACATGTTCATCATTTTCTTTTAAAGCCTCACCAGAAGCACATTTAATGTCTACAATTCAGGCAAGATTCTGTTGCTGGTGCCATACATATACTCTAAGACTATACAGAATTCCTCTATAGCTCTCCTCGCTTCCTTCTGAGCCTTCACCAGAATCGTCTTTGTCAGCCATAATTTTACCAACAGTCTCTTCAAGGCAATCTAAGCTTTTACTATTAGGCACCCTAAAACTCTTCCAGCCTCCACCCATTACCCAATTCAAAAACCACTTCCACACTGTAGGTATTTGTTACAGCAGCAACCTCACTCCCGGTACCAAATTCTTAGTTATCTGGTGCTGCTATAACAGAAATATTACAAGTGGATGGCTTTAACAGACAGAAGTTTATTTTCTCACAGCTTAGGAGGGTGGATGTCCAAATTCAGAGTGCCGGCTCTAGGAAACGGCTTTCTCTCTCTGTCAGCTCTGGAAGAAGGTCCTTGTCTCTTCAGTTTCTATTTCCTGGTTACTTGGAGATCTCCATGTGTCTTGGGATCTATCTTACCCCATCTAGCCTCTGCTTGCTTGTGTAATCTCTTTTATATCTCAAAAGAGATTGATTCAAGGCACACCCTACACTAATCCTGCCTCATTAACATAGCAAAGACAACCCATTCCCAAATGGGATTATAATTAGAGGCACAGAGTTTACAATTTACAAGACATATCTTTGGGGGACACAACTCAATCCATAACAAGCATTAAGTTAGATATTCTATTAAAAAAGCACTTAGCTTGGGTTCTGACACAAAGCACTTAGCTTAGGTTTTGACATAGCGTTAATAAATGTTTACCACTACCTCCACTACCAATATTCCTACCACTATGACTATTACCACAATTAAAAGGAAATAAAACACATTTAGAAAAAACTCAGTAGACAGAGAAATGGTAACCTGGATTTAGTCCTTCAATTAGACATTTGGAACAATTAGGCAAAACCTGTCTTAATTTGCTCCTTGGGTGTAGTTAGTAACAAAGATGTCATTCCATATTTAAAAAAAAAAAAAAAGTGCATACTTCTAAAGATTGGCAATAGGAATCTCAGCATTAGTTGTTAGCAACAGCACATCTATAGCACCTTGGTGAGCCAGGGGAAGGTCAGCTAGGAGTTACTTATGAATGGTGGAGGAGAGTGTGGGGAGGGCATTGGTGGGCAAAATGTAATAACAGATTATCTCCATGTCAGGATGGGAAAGAAGGGATCATATTAAATATAGAATGCAAGGCAAGATTGTCAAAAGTACATGGAATGGTTACTAATTGCAAAACCAAGGTACTGTTCTATTTGCTCTTCAAGAATAAGCACAAAAGCAAAATGTTTTTTTATTAGGAGAGAAAATAGAATCTAAGAAAGTCTGTAATTACCATCCATGTAAAGGACCTATCAGCTAACATACCCCAGCTATCTATGTACCCATGCATTTGTTTTTTACAATTTTCAATATGCATACAAATAACATTTTATTTTATAATTACTGTATGTGAATACTAATAATTGTTACAGTGACTCTTTCTTTAAAATGACATAGTATGATATTTCCTTTATGAAATGTGAAATGGAGCATGGCTACTCTACCAAATTCACCACTGCTCACTTTTAGTACCTTTCAGATTAAATCCTCTGCATTGAGTTAATGGATTTCCATGTCTCACATCTTGTCTTCGGCTCCTCCTGTAAGTGCAGAAATATATAAAAGTGACTTAGAATTAATATGGCCAATAAAACTGTGGTAAATGATTGTTTCTTAATTTCACAATCTTTTGCTTGCCTAAGCTTTCATAAATTAGAGAAAAAAAAAAAAAAAGAGGTCTGATTATCTGACCTGGCTATCTGACATTTTTCATTCAGTGTTTCAGTGCTGGGGTAGGTACTTATCCTTGTTTTTCAGTCAGAATAAATTCAGTCCTTTCTCATCTACTATTTGTGATGGAATTGTTAGGAACCTCCTATTATCTGTGCGCCCTGTGTATATTCTTGCTGCTGTTGTTAGTTGACATCCAGTGCATTCCAAGTCATGACGACCCACTGTGTGCAGTGTAGAACTGCTCTGTAGCGTTTTCAAGGCTGTGACCTTTCAGAAGCAGATCACCAGGCCTGTCTCCCAAAGCACTCTGGGTCGGTTCGAACCACCAACCTTTCAGCTAGTAGTCAAGCACTTAACCATTTGTGCCACCCAGGGACTCCATGGGTAAATGCTACATTTCATAATTAATAGTACAAATTTTTAGTTTAGTCATTTATCTAAAATTTTCTAAAATGCTAACCTCCAAAGTACAAACTCACTAGTATTTTCCATCTTATGAAAGCTTTTCTTAAAAAAAAAAAAAAAACTTACACAAAAGTCAACACTTTCTAACATTTTCAAGACATATTAAAACTTTTCTAAAACAAGTAATATATAGAACATGGACATTTAGTATAACCTGTACCCAAACCCACTGCTGTTGAGTCGGTTGCGACTCATAGCCACCCTATAGGACAGAGTAGAACTGCCCTATAGAGTTGCCAAGGAGTGGCTGGTAGATTCCAACTGTAGACCTTTTGGTTAGCAGCCAAGCTCTTAACCACTGCACCTCCAAGCGCCTATTTAATATAAAGCTATGCAAAATTGTTGATTTACTAGCATTTTCCCCCAACTTTTTATTTTGAAAAATTTCAAGATTACAGAAAAGTAGTTACATGAGTACAATAAACAGTGGTATACCTAGATTTATGAATTGTTATATTTTGCCATATTTATTTTCTCTCATATATTTTGTATATATACTGCATATGCAATATGAAAACCTTTAGAAATTAAGTTGTAGACATGATAATATTTCACCCTTACCTACATTTTTGTATATTAATTATTTTATTTCCTGAGTCTTAGATTCATTAGGTGTTTTTGTTTCAATTGTACTACATAATGTAACAAATCAAAGGTAATGCATCTTCTTTGTAATGCATCATAGATCTGAACAACGATACAAGCAAGAAGGAAGAGAAATCTAAATATTGGAGGTATGGTGCTAAATTGAATGTTTACTCTCAGTGCTGAAAAATGAACGACTATATAACTGAAATGGGTTAACTGTTAAGTCTTTTACTATTTTTACCCTTAATGATAAATTAAAACATTCAACATTAAGAACTGGAAATATTACAATCACACAGTTGTTATTAAACTTGCAAGGCAAAATAATCTCAAAGTCTTTAATAACAGAAGAAATAATTTCATTTTAAGGTTACAGCAAATAATAATTTGTTTATAATGGAAAATATTCATCTATTTATGGAAATATATGCATCAACTTTTTGACCATTTAAATATTCCTTTTCCAAAAAGATCACCAGATCTTCATTTAATTATATATTTCTATACAGCCATATACACAAAAATAGAAATGTTAGTCACACTTATTTCTGGAAATCCAATTAACACTACAGTCTAGAATAGCTCTTATATCAAGGTTCTATTGCCTTGCATTTGCTATATTTTGAAGTCATGACATTATTTACTACCAACTTGAAAGTGAATATTATAAGAGCACCATGCGAGAGTACGTAGGCTGAACTGGTCATTTTCAGCCGTCTAGGCAAGCAATATCACTCAGATGGTTGAATTTATTGTCCTGCGATCAGCACGGTATAGTGGTTTACTCATGTATACAAACTCTCATGCTAGGCAATCTGAACTTACAATATCACAGAGCTTCCAGACATTCAAATACAGAAAAAGCATTATTATGGCTTGGCTTAAATGATGAGATCAGCAAGGCAGCCATCTGAGCCCTCGGTATGTGTAGGCTCCCTTAATGCATTCGTATGGCATCCCAAAAGCACTCTGGTAAGCACAGTAATATTATACTGCATGTAGGATTTGAGATTTGGCTCAAGTTGCCAATGTTCCCTCCATTACAGCTTATTCCTCTGGATAAACAATGAGGTCATTTTCTTCTTGTATAAAAAAAACATACATTTACTTGAAGATTGAACTGATTATCTTGTCTTAAAATAAAGTTTCTAACTACATATCTGAATCCAAAATAAATAACATAGGAGACTAAATTGCAATACTTGATACAAATACACAAATATTTAAGATACCAGATAGAGATTAAAAAGGTTTGCATGGTTTACAATGAAGCAACTTTTTAAAAAAAAGAGGGAAACTACTGAACCAATGATATTTAATAACTTTATTATGTTAAAGTCTGGACTCCAACTGATTTCCAAGTATAATAGTACTTCTCTGTTTCCATACAAATGGCTTGTTCTCACTTTTCATTCCTATGAATTCCTCTAAGTGATTTTTGTGTTCCAGTAAGTTGGAAAGTGCTATCAGAATAAAATCAGGCAAGATAACACTATGACAGAAAATGAATGTGAAAAATATTCCAAATGATCATTATCATATTTACCATTTTATCTCTCAAGGAAATAAATGCTGCCTGAGGAGTATATGGTTCATTAACTTAGCAAACGTAATTATTTACTATAAGTATTGTCTTAGTTAGCTAGTGCTGCTATAACAGAAATACCACAAGTGGATGGTTTCAACAAAGAGACGTTTATTTTCCTACAGTAAAGTAGGCTAAAAGTCCAAATTCTGGGCATCAGCTCCAGGGGAAGGCTTTCTCTCTCTGTCAGCCTTCTTCTCTTCAGTGTTCCCCCGGACTATGAGCTTCTCTGCATAGGGACCCCAGGTCCAAAGGATGCGCTCTGCTCCTGGCACTGCTTTCTTGGTGGTATGAGGTCTCCCTTTGGTGAGCATTCACATGAGACACAAATATCTTCACTTCTTTGACCCATTCAGAGAGGTCTATCCACGTACCTCTTCCCCATAAATCCTTGTCTCCAATTTTCCAATCATCATTCCTTCCAAGTCCCTGACCATCCAGCCAAACCACTGGCCACAGCCCATGAATCAGTATATAATCGCACATCTGGCCATTTCTCCTTTGAAGCAAAGTGAACAACCAGGTGCACTGCTTGAAGTTCTGCCCATTGAGAGGATTTCCCTTCACCACTGTCCTTCAGGGAGGTCCCAGAAAGGGGCTGTAGTGCTGCTGCAGTCCACTTCCAAGCGGCGCCTGCATATCGCACAGAACCACCTGTAAACCAGGCACGAGTTTTCTCTTCCTCAGTCAACTGATCATAAGGAACTCCCCATGAGGCCATAGGTGCAGACTGGGAGATGGAAGGTAATGTGACAGGGGTGGAGACCATGGGCATTTGGGCCACTTCCTCACGCAACTTACTTGTGCCTTTGGGTCTGCTTGGGCCCAATCTCGAATATACGACTTCCATCTAATGATACAGTGCTGCTGTGCACGTCCAACTTTATGGTTCTGTGGGTCAGACAACACCCAGTTCATGATGTGTAGCTCAGGCCTCATGGTGACCTGGTGTCCCATGGTTAAGCATTCAGTCTCTACTAAGGCCCAGTAACAAGCCAAAAGTTGTTTCTCAAAAGGAGAGTAGTTACCTGCAGAGGACGGCAGAGCTTTGCTCCAAAATCCTAAGGGTCTGCGCTGTGATTCACCAATAGGGGCCTGCCAAAGACTCCACACAGCATCTCTATCTGCCACTGACACTTCAAGCACCATTGGATTAGCTGGTCATATGGTCCAAGTGGCAGAGCGGCTTGCACAGCAGCCTGAACCTGTTGCAGAGCCTTCTCTTGTTCTGGTCCCCGCTCAGAACTAGCAGCTTTTCGAGTCACTTGATAAATAGGCTGGAGTAGCACACCCAAATGAAGAATATGTTGCCACCAAAATCCAAACAGGCCCACTAGATGTTGTGCCTCCTTTTTAGTTGTGGGAGCAGCCAGACGCAATAACTTATCCTTCACTTTAGAAGGAGTGTCTCAACTTGCCCCATACTACTGGACCCCTAGAAATTTCACTGAAGTGGAAGGTGCCTGAATTTTTATGGGATTTATCTCCCACCCTCTAGCACACAAATGTTTTACCAATAAGGCCAGAGTCATTGACACTTCTTCCTTACTAGGTCCAATCAGCATAATGTCATCAATGTAATGGACCAGTGTGACGTCTTGTGGAAGGGAAAGGCGTCAAGGTCCCTGCAGACTAAATTATGACATAGGGCTGGAGAGTTAATGTAGCTCTGAGGTAGGCAAGTGAAAGTGTGTTGTTGGCCTTGCCAGCTGAAGGCAGACTGCTTCCACATCTTAGGTATTGGTTAGAGCAGGACCCCACTCTCTCGGTGCCAAATTCTGGAACTGGGGAAATCATTACAGGATGGATTTGGGGACCCACTAGACCTACTGTGAGATGGACATGAGCCAAGACTCCATTAATAACCTGACCTCCATATGCCCCCACTCTGACTGGTGGGCCACAGTGATGTTTTGGGTCTCCTGGAATTAGTGTCAGCTCAGAGCCAGTATCCAGTAATCCCCGAAAAGTCTCATTATTTCCTTTTCCCCAATGAACAGTCACTCTCGTAAAAGGCCGTAGATCCCTTTGGGGAAGGCTGGGAGAAAGATTACCAGTAAAAATTTTTGGCAGTGTATTGGAGTCCTTCCTCAAGGGGACCTGGCCTCCCCTTCATTCAAGGGGTTGTGGGTCTTTAAACTAGCTCAAATCTGGGAATTGATTAAGGGACCGTGACTCTCTAGTCTGGTGATTCGAATTAGACTGCTGTTCACCTGGCCTAGAATTCATCCGTTTGTATAGATCAAGTAAATATTTAGTAGATTTCCTATCTATTTCACTCCTAGGGACACCACGACTAAGTAGCCAAAGCCATAGGTCCATACTTGTGCCTAACATGATACAACTAACACACGTACAATTGAAAACACGCTAGCCCCGTTTACAGCTTGTATTTTATAAGTGAAGGAAACAAAAATATATGATGCACACATACAAAGCAGAAATACTCATAACAATTACAGTCCCTGTTTCTGCAACTGGTCATGTGGCCGTAACTGGTATTTAGAACTACCTTCTTCCACCACCCATTCTGTATTCCCTTCGCCCTCAGCAAGCATCTCGGCTGGTCGTGGTTCTTTGCCTGGTGGGGTGACCCAAACCTTCATTCCTGAAGGGTCTGGGTCATTAGCAGTCATGTCAGAATTAGGTTGC